>NC_142771.1:13515000-13671388 GCF_988280905.1 Pimephales promelas | reverse complement strand
AGAGTACTTGAAGTCTTTCCTGATAAGCAGGACCTGGTACATTCTGTGAAGTTGCAGACCAAATCTAATGCCATTGAAAGACCTGTGACCAAACTTTGTTTAGTGTATGGGGTATAACGGTGATGGTATCATTTGGATTATCTTATGGTATTTTGCAACATTTGGTTTCTCATTTGTTTGAATTGTTGTGTCTTCTGGACATCAACGTGCAAAGATGAATCATTCACAAAAAGATCTAGAACATGTATTTAGAAAATAATATTCATTAATAGATTGAAAATAGATTTTAATTGCTTTTTAATCAAGGCAGTCCGATTCAGTGTAAGTCATATGAAGTAATGGTACGAGACAGAATGTTCCTATATTTTCATAGAGAAAACATGAAATAATAAGCAAAGAAAGCAGCACTTACACTCAACGTCTTGAACATTTACCCAATACACTCACACTGAATGCAAACTTCTCCCATGTGCACTAATGTGTGTGAGGGGTCAGATGGTGCATGCTTATGTAAGGTATCAGTACAGACTCAGCTGTCCAGAGGGAGCTGATCTTCAGAGAGAAGCTTGATCATTCAGTGTTGATTCTGTGGGAACCGCTCATTTATCCAGCAGTTTTGGCTTAGAGAGATCCCCCAGTTCCAGGCTGAAGGTGAGAGTGTAACCTCTACCATGGCTCTAATCAAATAAGAGGGGGAGGAGAACTGCCGCTTCTAATGGGGGACTCATTTATAGGTCCAGTTGGCAGATGAGTTGACATTTACTATGCTCAAACCTCCCGTTAAAGGCCTTTACATTGTTTTTTCTTCATCAACAAACACTGGTGGCTATAAATAACAAAATGGCTTAAAATCAAGCTGATGTCCCAACAGCCACTGGAGCAGAGGCACTGAGCCTAAAACACTAAGAAAGTGAGATGGGAAAAGAATAATGTATCTACCAGACTTTATATATATATATAGAAATAAGAATTTAGGCCTGAACTAACCTTTCCATTTTCATTTTATTAGACAACTGCCTGCATGTTTTGACATGTTAGTTGCACTACATGACTTCATATGTAACATTTCAATCTAAGGCCCTGGGAAACGAGAACGATTCCGGGTGAAAACGTAAAAATATTTTTTCGGATGTGCCTTTCGTTTACACGGCGACGGTGTTTTTAGGGCTTGAAAACGCATAAAAGTGAAACCACCCTCCAGAGTGGAAATCTTAAAAACGCTCCACTGTCATGTTCCCATGTGAACTGTGAAGGGTAAAAACGGAAAAGTCTGCTTGACTCTGAAGGTTGTACGCAGGCGCGCGGGCTTGGTGTTGTTGTAGTATGCACTCTTATGCCGCCTTCACACTGGCAGTTGAAATCAGCTCCGATGCGGCTGCGAAACGACCGGAAGTCATTCATTTCCTATGGAGATTCGCAGACCGCATGCGAATGGGTCCGAAACGGGTCCGACCGAGTGCGGTGCGAAGAAAATCGTGTCCGTTGGTCATCCGGATGCGTTCAAAAATTTGAACTCTTGCGAAAAGCTACGGAGGGTTCCTATCCGACAATTCCAGCGGAAGTTGAGCGTTGCTATGGTACTGATAAACAAACTTGAATTATTAACTTTTAATAAAATAAATATTGATTTTATAACGATAAGTTGTGATGTCATTTTTTATTTTCATGACTTTCTAACGTTTATAAGGGCAGTTAATACAATTAAATTGAAGGTAGACATTGAACTATTGACCACTATATCACATTTTTTAGCCGACCTGACATGTCAACGTCCTGAGCAACTTTCCTCACGCAGCATAACCCTCATCAGAGAGATCATACAGAACTGACAGAATCAAACTTTAATCTCTCCGCCATTTTTGTTCTACCCGCGTCCGACGCTTTTCACTGTGTAGTACGACGTCCGTTGGGAACGTATTGCGTATTACGGAGCTGATTTCAACTGCCAGTGTAAAGGCGGCGTTAGCCGCCTGGAGTGCATACTACATTGAATTTCACAGACTTTTTCGTCACCATCTGCACGCGGATTTCCCACCCAAAACGCTCGTCTAAACGCAGACTAAAAAGTGATGACACAACGCCAGAATCGCATTTTCTCTTCAGAATCGTTTCCGTGTAAACATAGCCTAAATTATTCAACCCTAATTGCAAATCAGGTTTATTGGCAAAACTTGCAGCTGTTTGCAATGAACAAATCAAAAAGTAATTGAAATAGCTCAACACAACAGATTTTTTAAGTGGTTTACCCAAATTTAACTGAAATTGCAAGTTTTAATGACTTTTGCAGTCTCAAAATTAATCAACCTCTTTCCTCACAACAAGCACAAATCTTCAAAACAAGTGTTTAGTTCAAAACGCCAAGTAAGGAAGCTGAAGCTTGGGCCTTCCAGCAGGACAATGATACCAAGCATGCCTCAAATTCCACCAAGGCTTGGTTGCAAAAGAAGTCCTGGAAGATTCTACAGTGGCCATCACAGTCACCTAACTTGAACTAAAGATGCTTGCCATGAAGGGGTTGAATAATTGAGACAGCGGAAGTCATAAAAAGTTGCATTTTCAGTTGAATTTTGTGTTGAGTTATTTCAATTACTTTTGTTTGATTTGTTCATTGCCAACAGCTGAAAAGCTGTAAATTTTGCCAATAACCCTGATTTGCAATGTGGGCGGAATAATTTCAATTACAACTGTGTTTGAATTGCATTTTCATTCAAATGCATTGCTTTGTTATTAACTTATCAAATGTTAAATCAAATTACTAATGTTCAATCTCTAATCCCAAAATTATTAAGAATAACAAGTGATCTTCTTTAGAAAAACATATACCACCATTCCAAAACTTTGCTTTCAATAAGATTTTTTTGTTCAGTTTCAACAAAAATATGAAGCAGCAATGTGTAAGTATTTGTTATTAAATAATGAGAAATGTTTCTTAAGCATTAAATCATCATAGAATGATTTCTGAAAGAAAAAATAATAATTCAGCTAATAATGCATCATAGAAAAACAAGTATAGAAAGTAAGAATAGGAAGAAAGAAAATCAGCATTTTTAAAAAAAAAAAAAAAAAAAAAAAAAGAGAAAGGAAAAGATTAAGTGTATGAGAGCTGATGAGCTGAAGATGCCTCCAGGGGCCCTAAGTCACCACCGAAAGCATGAGTGCAAATGCTAAGGGACATGATGCCAATCCCACTTGCTCCGTTCCAGCTAAATTTGTTTTGAACGAATCCTGGCCCACTGGAGGAGCTGTGGTTTCGCCTCTAAGCCGTTTACACCCAGTGCACTTTGAGGCCAGGACAGGCACAGACTTGCATTTGTGGCAAAATTTCTGTTTATTCAAACACATGTCAGAAATTTTCTTAAAACACCAAAGTGTTTCAACACCAGCTTATTTTTGAAAACCCAAAATAACGGACCACTTTTGTGTTGCAATTCTTGCAAATCAGAAATGAAGCAACGCTAAGTAAAACTACATGGTCTAATAGTCTCAATTTCCCTGAAACTATTCGCGGTCACCATAGATAGATAGACAGACTCTCTGGAGAACAGAGTGTCGACGGCTCCCTCTGTTGGTCGCTTTTGTGTCTTTTCTCACCACACAATTTATTCTAACTGAACCATACCCATAGTGTTTTTCCTCACATGCTTATTCTGACAGCTGTGGTCTGGTTATGTGGTAGATTTACTTTCAATTAAGGTTTTCAATCAGGAGTCTGTGAACCCATTCCATGGAGTGAGATTTTTATATTTAAAATAATTTATTATAAATATAATATTTATTATCATATTCAGCAATGATGCATTCAATTCATCGAAATTGACAGTAAATACATTTAAAATGTTTCCAAGATTATATTTCAAATAAACGCTGATCTTTTAAATTTTATATTTAACAAAAATATTAAGCAGCACAATGGTGTTCAACATTGATAAAGATCAGAAATGTTTCTTGAGCATCAAATCATCATATTATAATAATTTCTGTAGGATCATGTGACACTGAAGTAATAAAGCTAAAAATTCAGCTTTGCATCACAGGAATAAATTAGGTCTTTTAAATTGTAATATTCACACAATATAATGTTTTTACTGATCAAATAAATGCAGCCTTGATTAACATAAGAGACTTCTTTTTCAAAAATATAAACAATATTACACACACATCTTACCAACTTCCATTTCCACTTTTTAGAACACACAACTAGTTTTAATTATGTATTAACTTATTATTTGTTAAGCACAATGCAATATAGTAATGTTGGTTATTGTTCAAAATACTGTCAACTGATTAAAAATGTCATTTGAATGAACTAACATTAAGTATTAATGGTAACACTTTACAATAAGGTCTAAGTTTTTACTATTAGTTAATGCATTAAGTAACGAGCAACACATTTTTACTGCATTTTATAACCTTTGTTACTGTTAATGAAATATTCATGTTAGTTTACAGTGCACTGACTATATAACTCTATACTATAGACTATATAATGTTGTATTAACTATAAAACAGATACATATTTTGATCTTAAAAATGTATCAGTACATGTTAAGATTTACATTTAACAAGATTAATAAATGCTGAAGTCTAATACTAATGTTAACAAATGAAACCTCATTGTAAAGTGTTACCTTATTAATCTACAGAACTAAATTGATGTTTGAAAGTAGGACAAAAATAAATAAATAAATAAATAATACTGCGTGTTTTAACCTTTAGAAAGGTTAAAATCCCCTGTTTTTTAATAAATTATACTCAGCCACCTCACAAGGGAAAAAGAGGCGGCTGAGGGTGAATTGTGTTTTAATGGTTGTGTTTATGTGGTGACCTACTGTAGATTCTGTGAGGCCACCCACAGACACGGAGAGGCCCAGGAGTGTGTGGTACTGGTACTGAGGCAGACGCAGCAGCTGCGTGATGTGAGGAAAGGCCTGTGCCGCGGCGTTCCAGTTGAGGGAGTTTCCAGCCTCTCTAGGGTACATGTAAAAAAACAAACACCAGAGGTCAGAGATAAACTTGAATGAAGCATCTGGGACTTTTTATGGGTGCTTCAGCTAAAATTGTAAGCAATGAAAATAAAAAGATGTGCTTTTCAGACACTTCAATGCAAAAGAGCACCTCCCAAATTTAATGACATAATTTAAGCTGTTTTAAGATCTGACGCACCCGTTGCATGCAAATCAGAGGTGCGAAGATGTAGATAACTAAGACACCTAAGCCAGTATTGAGGCCAAAAAAAGTATTTTGCTCAATGCCACATAAACTAGAACCGATCTTAATGATTGAATGTAGGCAGACAAGTTTTGAGTTTTTTCTACAATCAGAGAGAATACAACAATGAAAACTGACCGTTTGAGCCAAAGTCATGGAGAACCAAGATTTAAAGCCTTTAATTCTACTTTAAACTAGCAAAAGATTTTCCATAGGTAAATGTAGTGTTTGTAATAATAAGACCATAAACACTAAAATACTATATAATGTAGTATATAAACCAAAAAATACAAGTGGCCTAAAAATATTAAATTATTGCTACAATTGACTCAAAGATAAAAATAATCTTCCTCATTCTTCTTGCACTCTTAAGTGGTGATGCAGCGAAAAAAAAATTTTCAATAAACTAAAGTTTATTTAAAAATGAATTAATAAAACTTATCTAATAACAAAAAAACTAATTATTGCAAATTATTGTTTATAAAAATCTTAATTGCACATAAGGCAGTTTTTATACCAACTTTTTAATGATTTGTTGTTGAAACAAACATTTAAACGGTGGTTGTAATAACTTGTTTTCATGACACATTTATTCAAACATTCATGATTAAATAATGAAGTCAAGGTTAAATAAAATTGTTGCATTTGAAATACAGTTCATATAAATCAGCAAAAAGCTCCTCTTTAATTCTAATTATTTTCTATCTGACAATAGCCGCGTTTCCACTACCGGGCCAGGGCCGGGCCGTGCTAGTGCGTGCCAGGGCCAGTCTCGTTTCCACTGTCACTTCCGGGGCTTGATCGGGGCTTCCTCAGGGCCAACGGCCAGGATTTCTGGCCCGTCGAATACCTTGGGCCAGAGGGGGCCAGCTCGGGCTAGAGGCGTGCTCAAGGTAAAAGGCGGAGTTTATCGGTGTTATGGAACGTTATGATCTGAAGCAAGATGCACATAGGGGTGTCCATGTTTAACCGATTAACCATTTAAAATTGCATAACATTTTAATTTGAACTGTAGGTCTATGCCAAATGCTGCACAAAAATATATAAGCTATATATCGACGAATTTTCAGATATTTGTTTGATTTTTTGCCCCTTAAACATTTAAAATATTTGACAAATTAATATGAAAAAAATATATATTTTACTGGTTTTCTGAGGCCAAATTAGAACCTGGAAATGATATTTTCCCTGCTGAATGAGAAGAGCCATAACCACAGCCTACAGAAAGGGGATTATAGGTGATTTATAGGCTATAATAAATGTGTCTTATAATAAAATAATATAAAATAACGAGGCATTAATTGTTTATTAATAAACTATCGTTTTCTAAATGATTTTCGGCTAAAAACATATCTCCATCTCCGGATGCACATTTAGAGAGAAATTAATTAGCTACATAATTACATAGTCAGAAGATATTGGCTTTCAATTCGAATTTGTTCGTTTTAAATTGGACATTTAAAGCTTTAATCTACAAGACTAAAGCTTTAAATGTCCAATTTAAAACGAACAAATTCGAATGCGGTGGCTGTTTCAGGTCTCGCGCTTCAGTTCACGGAGATCATGAAGCGCGCCTTGATTAATTGTTTAAGCACAACGTTTTCTTGTTATTGTGAGTTTACGCAAATAAATGTATTTGCGAATAATGTATTATTATTTTCTGTATGACCAGAAATGAAAGAGTATTTTAAGTTGTTTCCACTGAAAGAAATGCAATGAAACTGCAAGTGTTCACATGGGCGTCTCGCAGCCATCAGTGCGTGCTCCACACACACTGGATATGCGCTGATATGCGTCAAAAATATTGTGTTTATTTGTGCTCTGTTCCTTTTTTGGATTAAGGCGTCTTCTACATATGCAGCCTAATAAAATGTTACAATAATGATGATGGTTATTATTATTATTATTTGCAGACACGGAGTTTTTGTGAAATGGACGTTTTGCTTATTTTCAATTGGCAATTTCAGTTTGAAGGGTGATGGAAATGCGGCTTTAACTGCTCCGTACTTGCTGCGTTTTATTTCTATAAATTAATTTAGTTTCAAATGGGGTCCAATCAGTTATTAAAGGTGTTAAAAAATTAACTTTGTATCTCGAGGTTGCGGCGAGCACACTATGCACAGAGTATTAACCGATGGGCCTCGGTTAACGGTTAATGAATAACTTGAAAACGTGCCCGCAGCCTGTTATATCGCGGAAAAAATCGCTGCTTGAAATGGAGAATCGCCTGTACTGGTCTCGTGACACTATTGCAGCCACTACGGCAGGTGAGGTAATAATATACATGCTATCTTCGTAATTTAAAAAATAAATTAATTCATAATACCCGCTGAAATGGGTTGGGTTTTATGACGTTTGATCCAGAAAGGCGTGTTAGGGGTGGGGTCTGGGGCAGCGCTGTGGGGCTACTGGCCCGGCAGTGGAAACGCAAGCCTGGTGCTTGAGGCCCGAGGCCACTAGCTCGGCTCGGCTCGCTGTTAGCTCTGGCCCAGCCCTAGCCCGGCAGTGGAAACGCGGCTAATCAAGTTAATGGAAACCGAATGGCTGTCCTGAGCTAAATGTTACTTTACAGTATTCTTCACAAGCTGTTTTATTGACATCGTTCCACAATTGAAACACTGATAGAATGATCACATGAGATATGATATTTCAGTAAGTTGTACCAGCATTTTTCAACAAATCTTTTGATGTTCATTTATGTTTATTTGGTGCTACAACTAGTAGTAAAGTAGAAGAGATGATCGCTTCATGTGCTGCTTGAACTGAGGCACTACAGCAAACTGTCAAACCAAACTATACTGATTGAATTTTATAATAAAATGTGCAGACTTTGAAAGCCCATACATTGTTTCACATCAAAAGTTACAAAGTTCAAAACTTGCTGCAATTATTGAATGGTAGGAGTGCTACAACTGAAAACAGTATAGGCTAAAAGATTTAGGTTCATCATTGTAAAGATTGATTGATTAAAAGGAATGGTTGATTGAAGAAGACTGATTTAAAAGAAATAACAAATCGATAGTCAACCCAGCCCTAATGTCCACACAGTTGACATTTTTAACTTAACCTTATTAAAACTACCTGTGTGCTTATTCACATGATGTGTACACAAAATAAACTATGACAAAGTCAAAATGCATCATAGGTTGTAAGATGTCTCAGTTTCTGTTTTAGTCTAATCTGAAAATGTTCAGCCAAACATTTTCCGCTGCCAAAATTTCAGTGCATCACAGCTCAAGTTTTTCAATGCAAATGATAAGCTATAGCTAACAATTTAGCCAAAAACATTACCTGTGATTGCCTGCCTCATAAAGTGTTTGGTATATAAAGGCTATTTTACTCATATCACCCAACTGAAACATTGGCAATAAAGCATGGTGTGCAAAACTGCCCAAAACTGTGATTGAGAATTGCGACGTCACTTTTTTTAGTGAGTGCACACTTGTGCTTTTGTGGATGCATCAAGTGTAAACCATGTTTGGATCAGATAGGTTTCATTTGTTAGCTATGTCCCAAACAGTAGGTTTTGACCAAAATCCAATATGGTGTAAAATTTGAACGCCAATGAAATCAGAGATATTTGTTTTATTTGTCTTGACCCAAGGATTCCAATGACATTAGACACTTGAAATGAACGATTTATGAGCTATTTAGCATTTTTCATTACTCTAGCGCCCCCTATGGCCCGATCAGGGTAACTATTTGCACCCGAGTAGCAGGCAATAGTACTACCGTTTGGCGCAAGTTTCACGTCTCTAGACCTTATGGTTTTGTCTGCACAATCAGCTTAGCGAAGAAAAATTATATTAATAATAATAAATATAGCTGCAAGCAGCAATAATCAGGGTACAAGTGCTTTCGTACACATTTTTTCGCACAATAATATGGTGATTTGTGAGCAAGTAGTAAGTCTGTTTGTAAAAGTGGACTATCTTGACGTTCCAGAGCACATGTGGCACTCACGGAGGGAAGATGCTCAATAGCTCCTGCCGGTGGGGAATGTGTGGTACTACGGGGTCCGTGCTATGGAGCAGCCGCAGGAAAACGGTGCCAGCATGGGCTCGGTACCGGTCAATCTTCTCTGCTGCCTGCTGGGCCAGGCAACACATCATACGCTGAACACTACAGAAGATGAGAAAAATATCTGTGAGCAGTCGACAATACGCACTTGGTTAGCTATGACTGAAGTTAGGGAAGACTGATAGTGCCTCACAGGTCAGAGGAGAGGAGCTCTGGAGCAGAAGCCACCACCAGCAAGGTCACGTCCATGAGACTGCTCATAGCTGCCGCCCTCACCCTGAAACAGAACGAGAGCGAAGAATCAGAGTTACACTGTGACTGTCAAGAGAATCGCAACCACACATGAGGTGCTTCAAATATTTGTTGATGGTTTGTTAGTCACAAAGGCATTACGAGAATTGCACATGTCAGTTGATGAGTTGATGTTTTGCTATCCCTGGAGGCACCTGTGAGGATTTTGAGGAATGCAGGCCGGGGACAGCGGAGCACAATAAATATGTTCAGCGTTATATTTTTAGGCAATATAGTGTATAATTGTAATAGCTGCCACTTTAAGTTTTAAGGGACACCAGGCAGGAATGCTGTTTTTGTCAAACAGCGACCCCTAGAGTAACTGTGGAGTACTTGTTTTTAACGTTACTGTCGTAAATACCACTCACGGAGAGCGTGACATGTTACATTGTATACAACAGTACATTGTGTTTAAGGAGATCTAATATATGTTGTTAGTGGTGAGAATTTTCACGTGATTAAATACATATCCCCATGAACTTTAATGGTCCAGAGGAAGAACTTTTCTTTTGCCATGTGTGTCACAGGTTCTGCCTGGGTTCTAATTCCAACTAATAGTATAGTTTATTTTCCTTATCAAAACCGATTGTTTATTAGTGGCTGTATTTCAAGCAGGGACATGTTTTTTGTGCATTGGGTTTTGTGATTTCGCCGTAATGAGTCTCTCAGTCCCTGCAACGGATTGAGCGCGAGTCCGTTTGAAGACAATGCGCGTCACAACTGAATCACTGAAACTGATTGCAGCGGCAACGAGCGCTTTGGTCACTTGATTTCAAAAACAACACATTTCAGATCGCCTCTTATTTAACAAACGAACTAAATGAATGCTCTACTAGAGTTACCAGGAGATGTTTTATTTGTTTGTATTGGTACATCCATGCTGCGACATGTATCAATGGGGACATATCACACCCACGCCTATGCTTGGTCAGTCTGCTCTTTCCTCTTTCTCTGTTCCTCCGACAATGCTTTCCTAGCTTTCTGTATCTTATATGCTGGCTCAGCCATGACGATAGTGTGACAAACTCCATCCCTCTCGACCTTGTTCCTGGATATGTGCAGTGTTGCCGTAAAGGAATATGTTACATCGCGAGAGCTGATATCACGCGATACTTCCTGATGCTGAGGCCGGCGGCTCGCCACACTGAAGGTGCAAGTGAGATTTTTCCCCTCACAGGCACCAGGGGGGGTCGAGACGCCCACCATTCCAACCGAAAGAAGTCATATAACCATTTAAATAACTCTGAAGCTGTTAAATTAAGCTAAAATACCTGCATAGTGTCCCTTTAAGTTCGGGTCAAATTAAGTCAAATTTGAAGACAAGACTTGCCGATTCTGATTCGACTATGAAAATCCTTAGTTGGGGACAACCCTAAATTAAATAAAATAAATAATAATTTTATTTTATAGAGCAAAAGTGATATTACAAGACTAATAGCTTACGATAGCGGTCTTAATTTCTTTGTTCGTAAACGTTAAACCATAAAACTTTTTATTTTTGGCAGAAAACCGCAGGGAGATGTAGCAGATGTAGAGGATCTTCACGTGGAGGAGCATTTACTGTGACCCAAGGCAGTACCTTTATTTTGAGGTTTGAATACCACGACAGCACTGTTGCACTTGTATACAGTGCAACAAAAGGCAGCATGTGAACTTACCAGGCCCCTACGTCCCCTCTGCTGTCCGTGCTGTAGTCGTTCATACAGCCCAGCAAGGCTTCATACACAAGCTTTATGTTGCCCTCACATATGACGCGGTCCGGGCTTCCTTGTGCACACACTCCTACAGCTACACACACCCTAAGAAGACAAGAAAGCACAGGACACATGGACATGCAATGCAAGACGGGACAAAGCAGTGAAACTAGACATGAATTTCAGGTCCTGCAGGAAGGAGCAGGCGTTGACCAAGCTGGCTCACGCTAAGCTCTGGCAGACTGGTTCTTCAAGCGCAGAGGAGACAGGACAAGGTGTTACTCACTGAGACATGGCTGTGGCCGCATCCCTCCTGGCTTCAGTTCGACTCTCTTGTTTCTGAACAACTCTGCAGGCAGCCTGGAGCCCAGTCAAGATCTAGGGAACACGTAAGAGTATGCATACTCAGCCTAATGGCTCAGATTCACGCTTGAGCTGAAAACAAGAGGCGTTATGAGGTGCGACCTGCTGTAGTTTGCCATGGATCATGAATGGAGGAAGTGAGCCCAAGGCGAGAGCCCAGCCACAGCGTGACAGAACCTCGGGACTCTCCAGGGCCAACAGGTATTGAGTAACCAACTGATCTGTGTGGCAACAAATGGATGTAGACAAACAATAAACGGACAAAAGTATGTGGACATCAAATAACCACACCCAAAAGTACTTGTTCAACATCTAACTCTTTCCCCGCAATTGACAAGATTTCCCGTCATTTATGAGACAACAACTTTCCCGCCATTTCCACGCTTTTCCGGCAATCTGTATTTTTACTGTTGTACAGTAGGGGGCGCTGTTACAGATCTTCTGAAATAGTAAAGCATCTCCGGATCCAAAAACAAGCGACGAAGAAGATAAACACCGAACATTCGACACGATGTAATTCAAAACTGCCTAATGTTACCGAATGAAATGTCGACCCAGGAAGAGGTATAGGACATTGGCGGAGAAAGAGTTAATATAATAAAAATAGCCACAACCTGCGGTAACACTTTATTTTGATATTCCACTTTAGACATTCAACAAACTATAAGTAACTTTGCCGCTACATGTCACTAACTAGTATTAGAGTATTAGTAGACTGTCAGCATAATATCTGCTAACACTTTATTTTGTTGGTATATTTTTGTCTGTTCCCCCAACAGACATGCAACTGACTGTAAGTAACTTAGCAACTACAAGTCAACTTGTTCTCCTAACCTGAACCCTAACACCTAACCCTAACCTAACAGTCTACTGACAGTCTACTACAGCCTACTAATACTCTAATGACACTTAGTTGACATGTAGTTGAAAAGTTACTTATAGTTAGTAGAATGTCTAAAGTGACTATCGAAATAAAGTGTAACCCAACCTGCTATTGTAACTGAATTAGTTTTCTGTACCTTGGATTTTCAGGTCGGCTACCCCGGGTTCAACCTGATAACACTGTAGACACAACGCTGCCAATGCTGAGACCGCAGCATCCTGCAGAAAACACATTATATTCTCAAAACGACCACATTCGGTACAGCTGTAAGGCCTTCTGGGTGTTGAGGTGGGGCCTGTACCTGTATACCCCGTCTGGCACCGCTGGAGAACAGGTGAAGGTTCTTCAAGCTGTCGTCTATTAGCCATTGCCAACCAGCTGAAAGAAATCAGAATACATATTAACTCATAATCACAAACAAGTCGACAACATTACAAATCAATCAAACATGCGTGAGACATTTGTGGTCAAACATAATTTAATAATGCAATTGTAAAGAGGTGTGTTTGACTCACTGATAACTGGGTCATCTTTAAAAGGTATATTGGAGAGAGAGAGCTTTTCAATGAGGCCACAGACTGAAAGACAAAAAAAAGACAAAAGACAAAAGGAAAAGGGTGTAAAATTAACTTTTTAAAGACACTGGGCCATCTGCAATGTCTTAAACTTCAATTTCCTGAACTATTAATCACTGTTTCTTAAGATATGGGACAAAACTTTATGTGCCATTAGTTTTTGGCAGCATTGAATCCAATTACTTTTTCCAATCAATTGTATTTAACATTTAACTTGATTTTTTCTTTAATTTGATCAAAATCTTAAGCAAATTACCTTAAACCGCCTGTCATCATACCAGAATTTGGTTGATTTTTTAAAAGAAACAATGTACAGCATTATAAATTAAACAAAAATTTGTACTATATATATAGTAATTTATATATATATATAAATAAACTTTACAACATTTTCTACATTTTCATATCGTCGCTAGCTACGAATGCACTGATATGAAAAAATTGTCCAATGCCAAAATCTATAACTCTTAAAATAACACTGATAACCGATATATTGACTGATAAACGGAAATAAAAAATTGTTTTCTGACTACAAATACAGGTCTCACAATCAGATCCATGTCCCAAGCACACAATTATAATGGTGTTCTCATTATAATTGTATGTAGCCTATAATATCACAGACTTGCAATGCAAACCCATCAAAACAAACAGTGTGCATCTGAAGTGTCTAAGCTGAACGTTATAATCAATTCGTTTTTATATATCGGCCAACTTTTCTTATTGCCCGATACCAATATGGTGGCCAACATATTGTGCATCCCTAGTGCTTACCCATGCGGAAAAAAAAAAAAATTGATTCCAAATTGGTAAGATAAAGCAATATTTAAGGTTATATGGGGCGATTTTGGACAATACTGATGTTATGTGGTCACAGGTGTATGTCTGTAAAGTAATTTAATTTAACAGCTTCGAAAACTGCTCAACCAATCATAATCAAGGAACGGACATATCCATTTTATAGTAACTATTTAAAACATGCAGCACTAAAAAAAAGTGAATCCAAGTACTGAACACTGGTCAAGCCTGTCATGATTGAAAATCAGCATGTGATGATTAAGAAATTTAGGGTGCGCATAAAGATGATCTTTAAGGTTTTTGTTATTGAGTTGATCAGAGTCTTCGTCAAAACCACCATATAATCGGATAAAACGGATAAATTTTCTTCTTAAGAAAATGTTCTGGTGGTTTTTGCTAGGGGCGTTTTGTACTAGCCCAAATTTCAAGAGCCCACCCTAATTCTAATTGAAATGATGTCTTCTATTTGGCTTAGGTCCCGCCTTCCACCTTCAAGTGATTTCTGCACCCTGTTCATGGTCAGCCAGAGCAAAATTATAAGTAGTACACACCTCTCCTTAATTTGAGGATTTATTCATGTCTGTAACAGAAAGCTAAAGATTTGTTCAAACCACTAGCTAATTAGTATGAGCTATAGTAGTAATGAGGCTTGTTTTGTCACACACACTTATACATTCGTTTATAATTTTTAACTTGTGAAGCACAATCAATTCAACAGAAAAAAAAAAAGTATTTCTTACCAGCTGGTCTCATTAGCTCTCCACCAAATCCCCTAGAGGAAAACAAAACATCAGTTACAAGCTATAGAAAAATAAGTGCCCCTGAAAAGCTTTGATGTCAATTAGTGCCAGTTTATGAAGCAAGTGCTTACTTGTACTGCTTTCTGTCAGAGAGCTAAAGTGAACAAACATATGGAGGATCAGTTGCAATAAACTGCTTTTTGGTTCTTATTTCACAAAATCACACAAGAGACTGATTCTGAAGACCTTTTGATGAATGTCTTTAAGGCCTTCAATGGTGTCAGATGGCAGGAAATCAGTCACTGACCTAACAAGGAAGCAAACGCATTAAATAAAATAAAGTTATGGTTAGACAATGCTGTAATAAAGAAGAGCAGGTGTAACCTATTGTTCTGGGTGGCCAGCTCATAGAGAGCATGAGTGATCTCAGCGCAGGCCAGGATGGCGCCGTGACGGCAGTGCAAATCCATCCCTGTCGCCATGGGCAGCAGCTGGGGTAAAACTGAAATCAAAAAAAAAAAGGCAAGATAGCACATAATTTAGACATCTGTGTAGAGGAGAAAAAGATGTGTTTGGGTTTGCTCTACGTGTACAAACGAAAACTATGGTGAAAAAAGTTCATTAACAAAACCAAGGTCATTAAGCAATAACCAACTATAGCATCAAGTCTGTTGATATAGTCAGTTACCTGTGTTAAGCCACACACCGGTTACATCACCGCCCCCCCAACCGTTATTTTAATGTTTTATTGTAATAAAACTTATTTAGTTATTTCAGTTAGAGAACAGGCACTACAATTAAAAACTGAACGAGTCGTAGCACAGATCAGCAGCATGAGTAACATTTCATTTAACACGCGACGAGAGTGAGGCGAGCTATTTTGGATTAAACCCAACGCTAATAGGGAACCTGCAAATGGTTGTGTTTTTCATTAGGAATTAGTGATGAACTGTAATAAATCCAAACGTGGATCTCGCATATGTTGTTTGCGATTGTGGTTGCTGAATTTTCTGTTGTTTTAATATAAAAACATGAAAGTAATTTAGAATGATTCGAATTAGGGATGTAACTATTCACTCAACTCACGATGTGATTTTCTCACATTTTTTTAACAAATTCGATTTGAGACAAATTATAAATGAAAAAGTTTCATTCTTTTTTTATTTCTCAGACAAAATGCTGCACTTTTTTTTCCATTTTGAAATATATTTTGTCAAATAATAAAACTACATTGAAAAAAAAAATCCCTTCAAGGTTGTTTCAACTTAGTGTTTCTGTCTGTCTGGTCAAGAGGCTGGACAGTGGTACCTTCGCACACTAAGGAAAAGACTGTAAAATTAGTAGGCCTACCACATTGAGAGGCTTTTTACATTGTAATAAAGGAAAGATTTTAATTTTGTCATAATTTGTATCATTAAACTAGAAAGAGTTAAAAAAAAAAAAACCGGAACACATTTAGCAAAAATATGCCATAAACATCAACAAATTATTTAAAAAAATAAATAAATCCATTTACACATTTAGTGAAAGAGATAGTAAAATAAATACAACACATGGTTGCCATGGAAACACTGACACGCCTTGTGATTTTATCGATTTTAAACAAGTTGCGTTGAATTGTTGCATCCCTAATTCGAATTATTAAGAATTTCACTGTTTTAATTTTTGAGAGACGTTTCGTATTTTACCAGTTTTCATAATGTATAGAGTGTGTTCATTTATATGATAAATATCTTATAATAAAATCAGAAACTAAAATGAGGAAAAATCGATCATGCATGACATTCTCTTGATTTGGGCTTATAGGGGGAAAGTGCACTAATTCTGATGAAATGTAAAAATTATTTTCGCAAATGACAACCGTTGCGATTATGAACTTGGGCATGGTGAACATGTGAACAGTTTTCATTGACTAAAACTTAGCTGACATACCTAGACGTTTAAACAAAAACAGGACAATGTTAACTAAATAAAAAAAAATGAAAAATAAAAGTACATAAAGCTAAATGGAAAAAAAATAAATAGCTGACAAAATGAACACTATTCTCACCTGTGTTGGCCATGTATTCAGGAGCCTGGGCAGTTAGATTGTGCAGTGCTTTCGTGGCCAGCTCTCGGATCACCCTAATAAATGCAAATACAGCTTTAGTTAAAATTAGAAAACCAAAAAATCCAAATGAAACAGTACGATTACTTACCCGTCCCAGTGATTGATTTTCATAGCCACCAAGTGGTCAATTAAGGGTTTGGTGTATTCCTCAAAACCAGCGATGTAGACACTGAAAAAAAGAAAAATCGTGAATTAGTTTTACACAGCCATTTCTGACCGTTAGTATTCAGGAGGCGGATTTTGCTACAGCCAGATGTAAATGACAAGGATTATGATTAGTTCATATGCATGTAGGCGTCATATGCTAGGGAATTTGGAGGTTCAAATTAGCATGTGTTGAGAAATCAACCTGACCAAATGGTCACGACGAAGCCTCGATTCCCTCTCTAACTGATAAAATGTATCAGGTTAAGGTTGAATCATAGCTTATATTCATATATATGCGTGTATGTGTGCAACGAAAGCTACACCACAAAACGAACTTGTCAATCCATCTTGATGAATGAAAGTATGTAGAACAAACAGGTGTGTTAAGAGGTCAGTTATACTCACATGTGACTTTTGGAATGTTTTGAAAAATTGTCTTGTGAAAGGCAATCGAACCAAGAAAATAAGTCCCAAAACAAAAGATCTCTATAGTAAGTCTGAAAATACCTTAAGCATGCCTATTGTTCTGATGTCAACAGTTTCTGAACACCCTAGTTTTACTGTTTTAAAGAATATGTTTACTAAGAAGGTTTGTCCAGACTGCTAGGGGACCAAGAAAAATCTGTTTTCAATGATATGTCGGCTTTAAGGTTGTGTTTACACTTATAGTTTGGTTATCTTGGTTCCTTTGGTCCAGACCAAAAAAGAAAATACATTTAGTTCTGGTTCCCTTTGTGTTCTCACTGTCACCTTAAGATACAAAGCAAAAAAAAAAAAGGGTTTTATGATGTATATTTTGCGACAGAACTTGTCAAACATTGGAAACGATGCTGTGTTCTGCGTTAAATGTGCTCGTTGTGTGTGGATAGCCAAAATATGATGGTTTTTGATGGAGCTGGTAACTTGTGAAGAGCTTATAAAATGTGTAAAGGAATCAAAACAGCAGCAGGAATTCCTCCATCACACACAAAGGAAGACACGTAGCGAGAACACGTAGTTCTGATGCCTGATGGGCGAGAAAAAACAGCTATGCTTGAGAATTCGGTCCTTTTTAGTGTTCATGTCATCATGTCCTGTCTTTGTTGCGTTCATATCTCAGTGGCACTGCAACTGAGTTCATTAGAAAGTGGAATGAGACCCATCTTTTCAGCGGTAAGACTCGAGTACGACTCTTTGCTCCCTGAGGCTAGCATTTTTCACATTACTTTATCAATAGATTGAGATGACACAGTCAAATGGTGGCATTTTTAAAAAGGGTGGGACACAAGAAAGGGACAAGACAGACACGACAGCATAATCACTGCTTCGCTCATAGATGCATTCAAAACATTGCGTGATCGCGCTTTGATTGTTCAGAGAAATGGGGTGTATTATTGATCTCCCTGAGGCATGTACACTGAGGAACAATAGAGCTCAATTAAGGACACCAAAACAGCTCTTAGTCACACATTGTCACCTCCTTACTCCTTACCTAATAGTCAAGTAGCAGTTATTCACGTTACCGACCGTGAAGTAGTCCGCCGCTGTGACAATGTCTATGCCATGGGGGAAAGTGCCCTGTGGAGACAGGATATCTCAGGGGATCAGATTAGACACACAAACTTCACAGTTGCACTACAAATCAATGCAGGTGTTAATAATGGACGTGAATAGTCTTAACGTAAGTGTATTTTTTTTTCGTCGTACCTGTCTGCCCACATTCTCTTGGAAAGCAGCCTAAAAGAAAAGGAAGCAAACATTACATTTTATAAAAAAGTGTGAATTTTGTTTCCCCGTTACAATACTTTCTCCTATCCAGATGTTACATTAAGCAAATATTTCGGGGCGTTTACCAAACCCCTCGTCAAAAAACGCTCATGCTTTTTATGCTAATGTGCATATTAGAATTGAACATACCCGTTTATGTTCATCTCTAATCTGTATTAGCTTTTTTTAGTGTGGAATTGGTTTCAAAGGAGATTTCAAAAGAATTTCAGCATAAACTCACAGATGCGGCCTTTCTGCAGGTGATGTTCCTGTCAAACACAGTTGCGATGACCAGCGCACTGTAAAGGCAGAAACAAACGAAAGATCATCAGCTATCTATCTATCTATCTATCTATCTATCTATCTATCTATCTATCTATCTATCTATCTATCTATCTATCTATCTATCTATCTATCTATCTATCTATCTATCTATCTATCTATCTATGAAGAGTTCAGATGCAAAAGCCTCTAAGTGCCATTTGAAATTTTCTTCTAGAATGATCATTTTTATCAAGCTTGTATATTTAAGTTCAGTGATTTCACTTAAATGGCAATGAAGATTACCTATTAATTGTTATTTAAGTGAAATTACTGAACTTAAATATACAAGCTTGATAAAAATCATCATTAAAGAAGAAAATTTCAAATGGCATTTAGAGGCTTTTGCATCTGAACTCTTCCTATCTAAACTAGGACAACTGTTTTATACATCATGCATCCCATCTCTTGATTTTGTTAGTTTGGCAGCCTGAGGTGATGCACATTGACCGCATTCACTCAAACATGTACAGCTCTGAACAATCACATCTTTCACCCCCAGTGATGAGGAATATTATCAAAAAACAAGTGTGTAGTTCTCATCTCAAAACTCATCTATCATCTCAGTGCCCCCATAAACCTGTTGCACTCTTTTGCCTTTATTCCACCACTCCTCCTCCTCCTCCTCAATCGAGCTGTGTGAACGTGCCCGCGAGGTATTCCCACCGTCACTCACAGCCTGGGAGAACGAAGTACACAAACATACCAAGTACACACGCACAAGCCTACGGGCTTAACATGGCTGCGCTGGTTTCGATGAACAACTGATAGTGGCCTGGAGCAGCATAAAATGGACAGGGACTGAACATGCATGCAGAGCTTGACGAGTCACTGTTACTGTTTTATAATAACGCCTTACGGAAACCATTGAAAACTTTTTCTTGAGCCATGTGCAGTGTAGTCGACTTTAAGAGATAGTTCTTCCTTGCTTTCTTCCAAAAAAAAAAAAAACACAAAAGGAAGAAGAATTGTGCTGATCACACTTCAAATACAATTACAGTCAACAGAGAATGATGCTTTTAAGATTCAAACAGGACTTAAGAGTATCATTAATGTGCTTCATACAACTTTTGCTATATTTCATATCTTTCGAAATCATACAATACGTTCGTGTGAAGAACAAACCAGAGCGTCCAGTACAACTTCTTCCGATTGCTCCTTTTGTTCCCCTGAAGAAAGTCATATTTGGAACAAGATTATTTTGAGTAAATAAAGATAGAAATTATATCTGAGTGAACATGTCCTATAAATGAAGTGTCCCAAAAATTAAAATGTACATGCAGTGAAAAACTGAGGAGACCGTAGATGATTTATTATTTTTAAGAATCAGTTGTTGTTTTTTTGGTAAACTTTTGTATATATACACTACTGTTCAAAAGTTTGTAGTAGGTTTTTTTAAACAATATTAACTTGTTTAAAAAAAAAAAGAAAAAAAAGAAAGAAATTGATTCATTGATAATTTGATAATCAAATGATAGCTTGATAAATGATAATTTGATGCTCAAGAAACATTTATTATTATCAATGTTGAAAACAATTTGATCATCTTTTTGTGAAAACTGATTTTTTTTAACGATTCTTCGAAAGTTCAAAAGATCAGCTTTTATTTGTATTAACATAAACATCTTTACTGTCACTTTTAATAAATTGAATGCATCCTTGCTAAATAAAAGAAATAATTTCTTTTAGAAAAATCTTAGTTTTTTTTTTTTTTTTAATCAGACCCCAAACTTTTGTAAGGTAATGCATATATAAAAAATAATTGGAGGACAATAGCATAGTTTCATGCAATGACACAGTTTCTGAAAGCGTCATTAAGCACATAGAAACAGCCTATGACTGGTGATGAAATTAGAACAGGACTCGACAGGCCTTCAGCCTGGGTGCCAAATGGTGACCGAAACCCACGACAACAGACGAAACCTGGCAGCACCGTGGGGGTAGGGAGGAGGGAAGTTGCGGGGAGGGCCAACAAACCGAAGGAGCGATAAAAAAGCACAGTCAGTTACATGCAGGCCCGCACTTGCCCTAAACAGTGAGAGGGGGAGTAGCAGAGCATCTTTCAGCTGTCATTCTCGTAATATCATTATGTTTATACGGTGACTGAAAAGCTTACTGTTGAACCTTGGGAGGGGAAAAAAAAATGCTTTCTGCTGATGAAACTGTTTCGCTGAGCTGATTCACCACTACATCACCACACAAACCGAACATGGCAGAATTGCTAGAAGAATTAAAGAATACAGTTACACAGAAAAACCCCCAACCATAAGCCTGAGTAATAATAGCAAGCACCACAGTTAAAGCAAATACACAACGTCCTTGTGGGACACCGCAGAAAAAAAAACCTTGCTGTTAGAGCCGTCACGATACCGAATTTAAATACCCAAAAATGGCGAATTATTCGGATGAGAATCCATAACCGCATTATTACAGTTTTAGGGCCGGTTCACATATCGCGTCTTTTGCGCACTCAAGTTTGTTATTTCAAATGTAGGCGCGAGGTACAGTATGTGCGTTCATAATGGAAGCGGTTGGCGCCCTCGTTTTTCCCAAGTGCCTCTGCCCTGTGTTGAGATAAAAACATCTCAACTTTTCAGAATGCCGCAAGCGCACCATAAGTGCACAGTAGGTCATGTGACAAGAACCAACCAAAGCGCAACCGCCCTAGCACTTTGGAAAAAAGAGAATGCGGCACGCCCAGCGTTTTCAGGCGCTATATGTGAATCCGGCCTTATATGGCGGCAACAACTTATCGATAATAATCATCGACAACGAATGTCATTATCGATTAGTTAATGGACAATGCCAGCCGCGTCAAATTACCGCACTGATGCAGTTGCAGGATAGGTGAGCGATCCAAGCCGCCCTAAAACATGAGAATTCCTCATTTTAAGCATCAAGCGTGATGTTTAACGTGGTTTACCCTGTCAGGCGCTTTGACAGATTGTGATGTTTAATGTGTGAGATGTTTCCTCAGTGCAAAACTTGCATTTTACGGTTATATCCTTATCTGTAAATGTTAAAAATTCACGCGAGTACTTCATGTTGCAAGAAGGCAGTCTGTGTCAAACTTGGACGAGCGCCGGCGCATTAGAGGAGACAATTAATATACAGTGCAAAAATATTCATTTTGCTGAAATATCTGTTGTTGGATGTTAAATTTAGGTGTAATTCAAGTATTTTATGAGAGTAGCAACTGTAAAGGAATAACAGCGTGCAATTGAATATAAATGAAGGACGTTTATATTAATAATCAACCAACTAATCGATTATCAAAATGTTCATTAGTTACAGCCCTGTATAGTGCTATTATGAAATCATAAAGGTTGTGATTACATTAAATTTTTTTTTTTTTTTTTTTTTTTTTTAATTTATTTTATTTGATCAGGGACAATGCACAAAAAAATCATTGATCTAAGAAAGAAGAGATGACATGTGCCAGGTTATAGCAAAAAATATGCTAATTTCCGCCTGCAGTCCCTGGACAGGTTGATGGTATACTTACAACAATTAAAAATTATATACAGAATTATAATACACAATTGATTCGAACACAGAAGCATCACTTTACTCATATCATACAACACTCTCCACTACAAGAATCTTTAACTCATTCATTCACAGTTTACATCATTCGTATCACAGTCATTCAGTGCGTACAGGTTTGATTTGTTAATAACCACTGTTTGGTCAGGCGTGTAAATGTGCTGTAGTTAGTACAAGAGATAATTTCATTTGGAAGAGTATTCCAAAGGCTCACTGCTTTATAAGAAAAAGATTGTTGACCATATGTGGTTCTGCGTTTTGGAACGCTGCACTCTCCTCTAACTGTCGACCGTGTGGTTCTACAATTTCTCTCCGAATTTAGTGTCACAAATTTTCTTAAAGGAGGTGCAGCGATGTTATGGATAATTTTAAATAGAGAAGAAATTTGATTATATTTAATAAGATTTTCAAAATTTAAAATGTTATATTTACTTAGTACTTTACAATGATGGTAGTAGCGAGACTTTTTATCATGAATTTTTATAGCCCTTTTGTATAAAGATTCGAGAAACTTTAGCGAGGTGATTACATTAAATAAATATATGTGCTGCGGATTTGAGTAAAGCGTGGTGCTTTAATCATACAGTAAATATGCGTGTAGGTTGCGTGTTTCTTCCAGTCTTAAGAGTGGCTCAACTCACAGTACTCATCACCACACAAACTCAGTCTCTGCACGTGCTGTTTGTTTGGCTTTCCAATAGCGTGCATTTGGGAACACATAAAAAGTGTGCTTTGTGTTTCATAGCAAAATGTTGCACTGTTATTTTTATTACCACAAATGTATATTTCTGATTACTTAATCGCCACTCAATTTGATTATTCGATTATCAGAGTTGTTAGCGGCAGCCCTAAGGGTGTATTCGCACTTGTAGTTCGGTTCTCTTGGTTCTTTCGGTCCAAACCAAAATACAAAACATGTAGTACTGGTTGCTTATACTGTATGTCATTTAACACCGAACCTAAAGGTAGAAAACAAAAAGCATAAACATGAGGTCACAACCTTTTTTTTTTTCTAAGAAAGAACTGAACATGGTCCAAACACCAATGACATTTCATGGTTGCTACAGTAAAATATGAAAGAACAACACAAACTAATTTTCTTTTATACGTCAACCACATGGAATCTGCAGATTTCCAGAGAATCAACTAGGTCTACACAGCCTCCACCCCTTGCTTATTGTTTTACTCAATATTTGCTTTATATAATTTGATAATGCTTTCAACTACCAATAACAGCACAGCATTGGTTAACACGTTTTAGTTTCACATTCTCTGAAAATCTGTGTAAAACAATCTCATCAGTCATGTGTATCAAAGCATTACTACATTTTTGAAGAATCTTTAAGCAGGCATGCAACTATTGTAGTCCATTTTAGAGCTTTGGCAGAAGTAAAGACTATCAAGTTATTATTTTGTCTTCATTGTCACACAAAACAACCAAAAGTACTTCAGAAGACTTTTTGTTGTTGTCCTTTTTGGAGCTTAAACTGTAAAAAAAAAAAAAAAAAAAAAAAAAGCACGATATGAAGATTCTTACTTTTTTTTTTTTTTTTTTTTACTTTTTTTTTGGAAGTTTTTTGACAAATCAAAGGGAGTGGTTCTCATTGGTTAATGGTGCTCATTTCAGGTTTGCACGATCTAAATGATCAACTTTGGAAAGTTTTCCATCTTTTGTCAGGTTCATCCAGGGTTCATACATTTTCATCACTTATCCATGACTTTTGAGGCAAATATTTATGTTCCTTAAGTTACATTAAAAGTCTATGTACAATACGTAAAATAAGATCCATGTTAAAATGTATTATAGCATTTCTTAACTAAAATTAATGCTATTTGTTTTCATAAAAAGTACAAGCTGTGAGACTATCAGATGTTCCTCCATGCAGAGGACATAACATCACATGACTTCAAATTAAACTAAAGAAAAAATATATATAGATAATATATAGTAATAGTTGCAAATAAATACAACAGAATGAAGAGACAAATGAAACTTGTATTCGGGAAATGTTACATTGAATAAACTAAATTAAAAGATGAATCCTTTTGTTCAGTCAAGAGCAGAGTGAATTTCTTCATCTTTTGTTTGATTAACATTAATGACACAGACGCCAGAATGATTATTAAGCTGCTTTTACTTTAAGATCGAATTAATGCATGAATACAATATACTACGTTTTCTTTCTCAACTGTTTGCGTTCACTTACCCGACAGTGTTTATGAGGATACTTGCCAAGATGGGCCTTCTGACTTAACTTTTTTTTTGTATTTGGCCGTTTAAATGCAAATCACCACACTTACTATAAGCCTTACTATATATGGGAAACAAACTGTAATAGATCTATATCCAACCTTACATTCCGAAATTACTTTAATTTTACAGTTGTTGGAAATAAAAAGGAACAAATCATCTGATAATTTACAGTGAAAAGCCATTAACAGACATTTTTTTTTTATATTTAATATTTCTGTTTTTTCTTAGCTTTTTTGTTATCAGTTGTGTACATTAGGGTCTTATGTTATTAAATTATTGTTTATTGCATTTTTTTTAGTGTTGCCTTAGTGTTTTTTGTATGTCACTGTACTATGTCCTTAATATTAGTATTTACTTCAGCATGTGAAAAAGCTACTTGTGATGAATTTTGACTAATCATGTGAACTTCTCTTTACCTCCCATATTATTATGATGTTTGTCAGATTTAAGTAGCAGCATGGCGTTGCTAAAACACTTTTTCTTATGTCATATTTAAAGATGAAAAAGCTAATAGTACATTACAGTTCAGTTGTTGCTCCTCATACTGAGCACTTTATGTTCTACCAGATGCATAGACCAACCAACTGAACTACTTCCTCAGTAGGGAGAGGTTTTGAGCTGTAAGAGGTGTATAAACTGGTTTTAAGGCAGTAAATAACTACAGCCAGGAGAACAGGTATGAGCGGAGGCTCTTATAATCCTTGTCCAGCGAGAAAAAAGTACGGAAAAAAACGGATGCTTAAGATATAATTATATCAAACCGTAATTTTCTTTCAAATATAATTTGCTGTGACAGAATTTTCTGAAAATAATTACCAGGTTGTGAGGTGAATAAAATGGCCATTCATCTTGAGACACAAATATCCCTCAGTATGCGTGCTGCAGATCTGCTGCCCAGCCTCACTAATCAAATTCCACAGCCTAACCACACTTACAAAAAACTATTTTCATTGGACAGAAAGCGTAACCGTATTGTCAACAGAGCCACCCAAGTTGCTGTCATTTTCACCCGTCACTGACATCAGATCAGCTCTCACCACAGTTGGTTGTGGTGCAAATAGCTTTCATACTGGAGAACATCCAAAAACACCTTCACAGAGATCTAAGAAAGGTCACGCCAAATGCTTGCATAAATAGTGGGCGAGTTTGTCAGTTTGCTAAAAATTTATTTTCATTTTTCATATATTCATATTTAACATGAATTATTCTAGATCTGATCCATACGCCTGCTAGGTAGGACATCTATTGAGTAGGATTATTTAAAAGAATAATAACATAGTAAAGTTAGCTCTGTGAATTAAGAGCCAAGAGTAATATATTAAATAGATTTTTGTTTTTCAGGATGAAATGTAGGTCTGTTGCACACATGGAATGGGATGAGATATTAACCAAAGTTTAATACTTAAGGTTGGTAACTGCATAATGTCTCAGTCAGTGGTGGTGTTGGGATCGTACCTGGCAATCTGGTTGACATAAGGCTTTAATTCGCTTGGCTCATAGGCACGGGCGAAAGCCCAGCACACGTAGCAGGCCGCGTCACGTACATTTGATCCCAAACTGCATGCTCCCCTTTTTTCGTCATATATCAGAGCTTTTAGAACCAGAGGCACCACTGTAGGATTCAGAGACAAAACATTAGTATGCTAAAACCATTAGTTTTGCAATCAAACATATTTAAATACTTTTACATATACAGCAGCAGTCTATACGCATATATGCAGCATATATCAAAAAAACATTCAATTAAATACTGTAATTATAATAGTATGAAATACTAGGCTATTACAATTTAAAAAAATATATATTTTCTGTGAAGCTAAATTTCCAGCATCATTACTCCAGTCTTCAGTGTCACATGATCCTTCAGAAATTATTCTAATATGCCTTTCGATAAACATTTATCATTATTATCAATGTTGAAAACAGTTTATGGCTAAGTTTTGTGAAAACTGATCATTTTTTCAAGGTTTCTTAGATAAATAGAAACATAAAAAAATAAAAAAAAATAAACATTTTGTAGCATCATAAATGTCTTTATAGTAACTTTTGATTAATGCATTGCATAATTGCATAACAAAAGAAAATTAATTTTACTGACAACAAACTTTTGAATTTTTTGTCTATAATTATATAACTAGAATAACATTCATTAATATAATGTGTGTAGTGCATAAACATACACAGGCACACACCAACGAAGAAGAGAGTATTGATAGTTGACTTTTGGAAGGTCCCTTATTACAAGGAAATCTCTTCCTAAAACTTAGGTGGGGCCAGAATTTGAAGTATTAAGAGTTTATGATTCATGCAATATGTGCAAATTAATGAAAAAAAAAATATTTTTATAAAACAAAACTTTACCATTAAATTTATACAAACTGAGATCCAGCATAAATAAACATTTTCATAATCATGCTGTAAAGACACATCAGGTGCGGCACACATTTGGCTCCATGCAAATCTCACTGGTTGTCCTCAATATCTCCACACCCCTCTGACAACATCCTCAAACCTGCTTCACACCTAACTCTACCACTCCTGGGTTAATTCAACCATTTAGGCAAACAAAAGCCAAAAACAGTCTTGTCTGGCTTCTAGTCCTTGTGGATGCTCACTAACAGTTGAGACAGGAGGCAAACTTGCAATGTATCGTGGCTTGGGGCTTGCCTATTATTTGGTACATTGATGCTGCCTCAGGGCTCTACTGCTTGGGCATAGACTCCACCCCACAGAGTCAACACCTCAGAAAGCATCAGGCTCATCAGAAACGTGACAGAAGACCTAAAGAGCAGACACCTGCGTTCAAGGACAATCATATCAGCCAAACTGATAAACTCCAGGAGGTCCGTTGTGGACATAATCTTTTGACGATACTTCCAACATCACGTGGAATCTGATAACAGGTAAGGCTGTAAAAAGATTTTTAATGGCAACTGTTCTTATTGCTGTGTGTGTATGTATTTCTAGCATTTGTTAAGGCTGATGTAGCTTGTAGCAGGTGTTTAAATATCTGACTACAGATGCACCTGTTAGACCATACCTGGGAGAAAATTCTCTTTTGTATTTGCCATGTGGTTGTACACATACACCCAGTGTCTAAACAGTCGAAAAAAAAAAAATTAAATTCTCGTGTTACGCTAATATCACAAGATTTCAGCGTACCCATAGAAGTGTGATTAAGAACCAGGAAACAACGCATAACACAGCAAAATCAAATTTCACAATACAGAAACGTTCTTTTATTTTGTGCCTTAAGGAGGGAGCGGCTTGATATGAAACATGGGAGTCAAAACCTGAGCCACCACTTCTTGCGACAGCGTGTGACAAACAGGTTCCTTAAGGCGGAGTCATTTTCTGCATAACTTGCCCAGCAATCTCTTTCTTCAATATTCTGCTTCCCAATACAAACCTTCAGGCCTCAAAATCTTTGCACACTAACCAGACCATTAGGTCTCATTGTAGTGAAGAATTGTAGAAGCCAATTCTTTCAATCACGGAAGCAGTCCAATTGATCACTAATGTTATAACAGATGAAATTCAATTTTGCTTCTCTACATTTACAGTGTGAGTGAGATAAACTTTTAAATGTCTGGAGTTTGTTGCAAGTGAGGTCATGGGAAAAAGGTGTATGTGGTTTCCCACGCCATCAGGTTTTGATAAAGGGGAGCATGTTTCTACAGGCCTACACTGGCTTCACTAGTGCAGATAGAGCATGCCATGCTAACACGCAGGCCAGCGGACAATGCAGAACTGCTACAAACTAGCTGAAAAGCTTAAAGGACTGCGAGCATCCAAACTCCCTTTATTTAAACCTAAATTAGTGACGCAACAAACAGCAGATGCTCTGATCTAGGATGTGGCAGAAATGTTAATGATTTTTTTTTCTTTCTTCTGTTGTCAGATAGTTGGATTGGAACAACAGCACAAGTATGGACATTCTCCAGGGGAGAAAACCGAAGAAACCCCATTACATTCCACGCCCTCCTGGCAAACCGTTCAAATATCAGTGCTTCCAATGTCCCTTCACCTGCAACATCAAGTCTCATCTCTTCAACCACATGAAGTACAACCTTTGCAAGAACTCCATCTCTCTGGTATCTCAGCGCATGGAACAGACAGGAAAAACAACCAGAGCTTCCCAGCATAATCTTCCTTTCAACCACAACAGCAAAGAGCCAATCCTGGAAGCTGAAGCCAGCAAACCAATAGAAAGGGTCAGTGACAAGGTTGAACGAGAGGAGATGGTTAAAGAAACAAGACAAAAGCCTGAATGTCCCATCAAGGAGGTCACCAAGCAAGTGCCAGAGGCAGTTTGTGAGATTAGGGACAAAAGTGCAGACACAGACATTACACAGAACAAATTATCTTCGGCTTTCTCGCCAGTTGCACGAACAGGTGAAAGTGAAACTCTGTCTCCTCGCAGAGACGATCAAACATCTTCATCCATTCCTCAGTTCTACAATCAAATGGCACCTTGGGTCCCACCTGCCTCCACAGCACCTCTTCTTCCTCTAATACAAGACTATTCTTCATACATGGTACCTGAGAGGCCCTTGCACTCCCTCTACACGCCTTACCCACACAACCAAGCAAACGCCTCTGCCTACCAACTCACACCGCGGGAGACCCAGAGACCTCTGATGCCATCACCTTTGGTCCCGCCTAGTCCTTCTCTTCTCCACCCTTATCACTATCGATATGCTCATTCGATTATACCCAGTCCACCTCTACCCTACAGCGTCTACCAACACCCTGAACTATCCATGTCCTTACAGAGAACTAGGTATCTTCCTCTGGATTTATACAGCAACAGATTTTATCCTCGAGAGTACGGAGGACACCTGATTCCCATATCTCATCAGGATTCTTACAGCAGACTTCCTGAGGACAGGGCTGTCCAAGAGCACAGTCCAGGAGACAAAGGTACTCGCCAGAGTCCTTTAGCAGGATGTGCCGCCTCTGGGTCGCCAGACAGACCCAGTACCGCAGATGTCATCCAACGTATCCCTGTTACAATTAGGCTGGCTTCCCATGGGGAGTCACTCCCTGTCAGTCAATCGCAGTATGTCTTACAAGGGGCAACCGACAACTTAACCAAGAAATCATATGGACAACCCCAAGAGATGGTGTTACAAAAGAGAGAGAGGTAGGTAAACTATGTGAGACATAGACACTTTTTGTATGACGGTCAAATAAAGCAAGTTAAAGGTTTCCCCAATCTTAACATTTCTATATTGTTTTCTCTTTCTAGCAATGACCCACAAACCACAGATTCTGCAAGAGTCAGTGAGATTTCATCAGAAAAGGAAGAGGACGAAGAAAATGAGGAGGAGCCAGGTCCTCTAAACCTTTCAAAGAGGGACCAGGCCGTATCCAGTGACGTGACACACCACTACTCTGACCAAGAGCTCCATTATGATTCAGAAAGTAGTCAAGAGGCACCGCTCAACCTTTGCCTCAGGGGACAGTCCAACAACCAAGCCTTGCCCAACACCACAGGCTCTGAAACTCCAGAAAGACAAACCATCAAAAACATTGAGGAATCGACAATTGCTTCACCCAGAAAACAAGACCTAGACCCATGTGACCAGAGGCACTCAGCGGCCTTTGCTCTGTGTCAACTAGCTAGCTCAAGGGACACTCTCAAGGACTCCTCTATTGATCAACAAGAAATGGCCGAGGGCCAGAACAGCCATCACCTTCCTCCCCCGGACAACTGCCCAGTAAAAGACACTCCAGACATACCGAAACAGAACACACGGGTGCTGGGACAAAAACGGGCAAACAACAGACCTCTGAGGCACAATACCAAAAGAGCAAGAGTAAAAGAACCGTCCCGAACTCAAAGAAAGAGGTCGCAAAACTGTTGATGCAGAGATTTCAAAGAATGGACTGCTGCAATTCAAATATTTTATAGAAAGGAGTTCCAGTGAAAAGATCAATACTCAAGAGACATTACAGGAAGAGGTGGTCAACATCTTTCAGCCATCATGGGCTCAATTAAAAGACTATGCATAATTGGTAACATGTATAAACTGAATCCAAAATAAGTTGCTTTGGATAATGCATGCAAATGTAGATACTTCTAAAACACAACATTATGCACTAATTTGGAGAAAGAAGGTATCCCAGATTGTATACTGAAAATCTTACGCTCTTTGACAGATTTACAAAAGTATGTATCAATTCATTAAATGGAGCTGGGTGGTGGCATTTCTTTCTTTTTTTAATAAAGAAGCTTGTCAGACTTGCAGTATTTGAATAAGGTGTTTGCATAAAGTGAAGTATGTTTGCTTATTAATGTTTTGTTCCGAGTACGGTCAAGGGGAGTAACAATGTATACATAAACAAGATTATAGCATATAATTGATGTCAGTGGGTAAATGTAAAACCAATAATTTTCTAATTTAATACAATAGAGAATAAAAAAAAAAAAAGAGTAAAAACCAACCATCTGAAAGACGCGAAGGAAGCAGGAGTCCTCTCCGGCCTAGCTCTGCAAGAGCCAGGCAGCCACCGTGCCATGCATTATGTGTTTCCTGGAAACTGCAATATGAAGAAAAAATACCTTACTAAGTATGTGATCTCAGTATGGCAGCCTCCTGTTGCTTCATGCCACACCTGAAACACTCCAAAACAGATTCAACCACTTCATCTGCGAGCTCTTTAGGTAGTCTACCAGTCACCCTTCCAATCCTGAAGGTGGTTAAAAAGAGAAAGACCAGTTAAAAAATGAATCATTTTAGTACTAGAGATTACAACAGAGAAATGTGGCGCTAAAATATGGCACTGTCAGACAAAATCAAACAAAGTGTATTTAATAAACTTGACTGTTCTCACCCCTTTGCAGAAGACCATCGCACTATTGTTTCTTTGTCTTTCAGTCCCACCAACAGTTGTTCTGCAACAATGAATAAGAAAATGATCAGCAACAAGATAGCATTTAAATATTTAGCAAACAAAACAAACAAATGGAAATATGCCTGAATACTTACCAATGACAGTCTCTACCTCCTGAGGTATGTCATAGTCTTCCTCCTGACTGACAGACTCTAGATCAGGTTTTGTATCCTCAACACTTCCAATGACAGAAGACAGGGCCAGGTTGACTGCGAGTGATCGACTTCCTCTCTGGTATCTGGAGGCAGTCATACAAAATGCTTACAAACAAGGCTGACACTTTTGAGCATTCCTTGTTTCAATTTTATGTTTTTGTTTTGTCAGTCCTCCATTACCTCCATTTGGCCAAACGTGGTTTTAGACAGGTCAAGCAAAGTCTCTGGACAACTTTTACTCCCAGCTTACGCAACGTGGCTTGGTTACTTTCAGCTATTCTCTTCTGGTTAAGGCACTGAAGGACTGTGGGGGCTGTGAACGAAGGGTCAGGTAAAGATTAGCAAAAATGTATCTTTGTTTGTATGTTTTGGCTTTATAGAGACCAAAGAAAGACCTAGAAAACATATACACACACACCATACTGCAGGAAGTCATCACGTTTCCCATGCTTGAAGAGCTGGGCCTGGTGAGAAATCATTACTTGATTAGGATGGATGCAGTTTTTGCAAAAGTCCTGCTGTACACATTGGTATTGGTATGGTAAATACCGAACTACTCATTCAAACTCTTTGAGCAGTACTTTACCTGTATATCATTAGACTGATGTGGAGTCAAATTTATTAAAATTACCTAAACCAATTTGCAACAAGTCTTGAAAAATGCTGCAAACAGTTAGGCTTAATGCCAGCAGCAGTACCTTGTAATTATCAAGGGTGCACCGCACATGCTCCAGCTCCCTGCCTTGTAGCACTTACAGCATATGCAAATCATTGATGGCAGTTTTAGTACCTCAGGCATTCCCAACACACAGAGCCAGTTTTGAGCACCTCAGGCGATAGAGACATGCTTATGTGTTAATAGAGGAATAGTAGACTGGTAGGATTAGAGTTAGAAAAGGTTGACATGTAGTTGCAAAGTTACTTATATTTAGTAGAATGTCTGTTGGGGAGCATCACAATAAAGAGGAGATAGTTAAAGATAAAATAGAATTAATAATGCACAAGTGTGTATGTGTGTACAGACCAACTATAAATCCAACCGTGCATTTTATGTCTACCCACCCACATTTAAACATACGATTGTCTAATTTATTATTAATTAATTGAATGAAAGATGCATATTTTATTGCTTGAAATCTCAGTTTTATGTGAATCAGCTTGGATTGTTTTTGCCAAGCATTTGCATGTTTCGACATCTTGAAAAGAAAGGGTGGAAGTGGTGTATGTTAACAGGCCTACATGTGAGATAAACAATGGATTGGAGGCTCACCAGGGACTGCAAAGCTCCATCAAGGGCCACAGTTCCCTCCATGGTCATTTCACTGGTCTGAGATATGGTGGTCAGACACCAGTCCAGAAAATCACCCAAACGCTTCTGCTTCACATCTGGACGGGTCACAAACCTGTGCAGACAATACAAATCTTTCAAGCAAAGAGATCATCTACAAGTGTTTAAACAGTGCCCTCTACTGCTCAGCGAGTAAAGCTGGCAATATTTTGCATTAAACACCCACTTTTGGAAATCATTTTTAAAACCACTTATTTTATTACACTTTTTTTAATTATCATTTAAACCAAACTAAAAAAATAAAATAAAACATTTAATAAAGCATATTATCCACACTTCTTTTGACTAAATGAATGATGGAGAATGATATTTACAAGAATATATATTTACAAGAATGATATTTAATCATTTTCATTTATACGCACCAATACATTATTAGACGAAAGTACTAAACAGCAACATATACATGTTTATATAGTGTGCTAAAACATTTTAATACATGGAGATTTATAAGTTATGGCGCAAATGAATTACTCAATCAGTGTTTGGTCAACTATTAAATCAGCCTAAACTGTCTCATACAGAGAGGCATGGTGAATTTTGTATAGTAAAAAAAAAAAAGTAAACAAATAACGGCCAATTAAAAACAAACTCATTAAAATGTTAGCAATACTTACATCTAAATATTTACAGGGCTGGTCAGAATTATTTGACCCCTTGGTAAATATGATCAAAGATGGCAGTAAAAAATAAATCAGCATTCCGCATTGTTTATGCTTTTGATATTTTATTTTTTTATTTTATTTTTATGGCTGAACTGAAGAGAAGCAGCGCCAACATGGATCTGGGAATCTGCAGGATCTGGAGAGATTCTGTATGGAGCAATGGTCACTGAACTCTTGTCAGGTGTTCTGCAAACTCATCAGGCATTACAGGAGAAAACTCAGAACCGTTATCTTGGAAAAAGGTAGCAAAATGTATTTAATAAAAGGGGGCACATAATTGTTAACAACTCATTTTGGAGAAAAACATTAATTTCATAATGTGATTTTCCCCCCACTTTCAATTATTTTACTTCAATGAAAGGTTCGATTTTACAGCCATCTTTGGTCATATTTACCAAGGGGGCAAATAATTCTGCCCAGCACTGTAAGCCCAGATCTACCCAGATAATAAACACACATATAGAGGAATAACCAATAACATGCAACTTACTTTGATACAAGGACTGATGCAGCATCTCGAGATTTGTCACTGACTCTGAGAAAGGACTGCAAATATATACATATATATATTTATTAGTACAATTATTAATACAGATGTTGACTATGGTGGTCAGTGATTGTGGGTGTTACCTTGGCAACAGCCAGAATACGATCCATTATGGTCTCTCTGTTCAGCCCGGGGTCATCGGACATGTGGCCGTCCAGACGGGACAAGTCAAAGGGAATGAGACATGTCATGGAGAGCCAGAGGAGGAGTATGTAGCGTGTTTCCCAAGTCTAATATACAGAAACATACAGTCAGTAACTAGATGTGCAACTTTTGTGCTTGTGGAAGGATAAATTGCTTTGGGAAGAATAAACAAAAAACACATGAATGGCATTTTTCCAGACATGACAAATGTTGACCTGCTCAAAAGACGTACGACAATACATAGTTTTAAATTTATTTAATGTAATATCCGTGAGACTTTCTCTAGTATTAAAAAGATGTCTCTCACTTATCCTAGATAAATATGTGAAAATATGTAGGAGCTCTTTTATTGATTATCTTGTGTGCCATTTTTAGTTTAAAATGTGCTACTCTGGCATTGCACTAAACATGATGCAAGTAGTTTTACATTTTTGTTTATCCATAAAACTAACATATCTAGCAAGAAATTTTGTTCGAGCATTAACCTTACTAAAAGTAGGCTATCACACTAACAAGGCAGGTTCACATAAAATCATTATGACATTATTTTTCATTATCTAACGAGCATCTGGTTTGGCGATGCAAAAAACGGACTGTTGTGCTTATTGTTTTTTTTTCTGTAAAAAAAAAAAAAAACGACGAAAACATGTTACTTGTTCAATTAATAAACAGTTTGTTTGATGACAAATTACTAAAGATGAAATTGGAGACCTTTGGCCCCCCTTTCTGTCATTGTGAGTGTGCATTTTTTTTATTTTATTTTTTATTTTCGAACGATAATCAACTTCTTCTCCTCGATTTTCGAATGGCATTTTTTGCAGAAATTCACATCCCTAGTTTAAAACAAACTCAAGTCCCACAGAAAAATCTTTTTGACTACGATAAACTCCAAACAATTTAAATCGCAGGTATTAACAAGTCCGAAACAATAACTCATGTTCAACATTAATATCTAACACCTTAAAATGAATGTCCGATCTAATAAAAATACAAACACCCCCTCCTTGTCTGTCGCGACCTTTCCTAATTATGATATTTTCAACACCTATCTTATTATCACAATTATCACAATCTAACCATGTTTCTGTTAAAAAAATAAAAAAAAATCCCCACTTTACAATTCTTAAGTAACCACCTAAATTTATCAATCTTTGGTGCACAAAATGTAAACCTTTCATATTTAAATGGTCTTCAAACATATTGTCCGAACCACCTGATGCTGAGAAAGCTTCTCCAATCGATGAACATGTAGTGTAATTACTCAAATTTGTGTATGTAGTGTTTACATTGATTCACAGCTCCAAATAATGTCTTGTAAAATCCTAAAGATCATTGATAATCTATGAAGTACATTTATATATATATATAAAAAATTAAATAAGCAGGCATGTATAGGCATGTGCTAAATGCAGTTTAGAATGCGAGGATGCCAAGGAATAATTCTGTATGTAAAAATAAATAAAATGTCAAATATGTAAAATGTGTAAATGTCAAATAATTATTACAATAAATTAGACTCCTTTGTGTAACAAGCCATTTAAAAAGAATACACATTAATTATTCACAATATGGAAAGAGGAAATAAAACAATTTGTTATGATTATGACTAAAACATGCATGCCATTATTGGGCTTAATCAAGTCCTCTTTTATTGTTGGAGTTCCGCGTCTCCCACATATTTGTGTTTTAGCAAGACTTTATATACATATTTGTGTGTTGCAAGTTGGTGAATGAAGATACTTGCCAGGTTACGTGTCACTACTGCTTTATTAATTTATTTATTCAGCGTAAAACCCGGACACTTCCACACAAACGTGGCTTCTTGTTAACGACTGTCCTACTACAGGATTTAATACAGAGCAACGGCTCACTACCAGTTACAAAAGACACTTTAACAGTCTGTCGCAGGCAATTCTAGTTGCATTTTCATCAATTAATTTATTTAACTATACTCTGGCCTGCCATCTAGTGGCAAAACATTTTTTTGGCCCGATGCCAAACTTACTTGCCAACCCCAGCTATAAACTGTGGGACCAGCTCACCTCAGTGTCTTTTTGGTCCTGTCTGCATAAAAGGTCCAGAACTGGCTGAACGTCCGACACCTCGTGGGGGAACAGCTGCATGAAAATCTTGTAGCCTCTGACCTACGAAAGCACCACAAATTCAGTCACAAATCTCCCTTTTATAGAGAGATGATCAATCCAACTTAGAGAGCCGTGCACCATCTTACCTTTGAGATGATATAGAGGAATTTGAAACAGAGATGGACCAGAAGAGGTGGTGACTTCTCATTACGGATCATCTCTAACAGCATACTCAGCATCCATTCTGAACAACGACAATATGCAGCGTTACAAACAGCGTTCAAACACAGAACACAAATCATCATGTTCAACACATCCATGATACTTCCTCTTACCCAGGTGTGGGTCCAGAAGATGCGGCTGCTCCTGGTAGCGATCCATCATAACTGCAACAGCAACCCAAAGCATGACTTGACATTTTTGCTATATCTTTTATGTTATACTTCATCTTTGCATTACAATACACAATAGCATAGATAGACAAACAGACAGACAGACAGACAGACAAAGACAGTTTAAAGAGATAGACAGACACAGACAGGTAAACAGGCAGGTGATTGACAGACAGACAGACAGACAGACAGACAGACAGACAGATAGATAGGACAGACAACATTTAAAGTGGATCAAAAAAAAGTTAATCAAAGTTGTCCTTAGACAAGAATGGTATTGTTAAAAAAAAAATCATATAGCCTATAGTGTGTACAGAATTAATTTTCTGATCATATTTTTTTTTCAGGCACGTCATCCACTTCAAATGTTGACTACGACAGACAGACAGACAGACAGACAGATAGATAGATAGATAGATAGATAGATAGATAGATAGATAGATAGATAGATAGATAGATAGATAGATAGACAGACAAAAAAACAGGCAGATAGACAGATAGTTAACGTTACCACAATAAAAGAGAGAGAGAGAGAGAGAGAGAGAGAGAGAGAGAGAGAGAGAGAGAGAGAGAGAGAGAGAGAGAGAAAGAGAAAGAGAGAGAGAGAGACATCATGTACATGAAAATCATTCTTACCCACAAATTTCTCGATGGTGGTCTCTCTACCAACCGTGTCATGGTGGATGTCCGGCAGGCTGCTGATGAGAGCTCGAGCCTCTGCTCCCTCACTGAACTCGGACAGCACACACGCCTGAGCCGTCACCTCCGGCTCCTCTCCATTACACACTCCCTCCATCATCTATCAGTGCTGTCTCTGACTGACCAAACTAGAGATTCGCTAAAGGTTTGTTAAGAGTTTCTCAGACTAGAGTAACGTTACCTGACTGATCCAAGATGAAGTCGCAACCGCTCCTCACAATGACGCACTCAAGTCTCTTCAAACTCCAGCGCATCACTTCTCAGTTTCTCTAATACGCGACAAAACCGGCATTAAAAGCAACTGCTTTTGTATTCTTCAAAAGACTTCCAAATCGTCTAACATATGACACAATTAAAAAAGACAGTAAAGGCGTGTAAATGCACCCCGCGTATTATTATGATGCTCGCGCTGGCTGCATGCTAACGGGAAGTCGCGAGGATCAAAATAAATCAAAAACGCGTTTGTTTGGGTTTTTTTTACTTCAAGTTTAAAGTCTTTTCAACCTGAAGGGAATGTTGCAACGAAACGCGTTATTAAAATTTAGATAGGAAAAAAAAATCGCACCTTTTAATTTTTTTCGTATATTTTTTTAAACTTAATATTTCCTTTCATATTTCCCCCCCGCCAAAATATCAGTCCATAAGAAAACAACTAATGGGCTAACTCAGCTTGATAGCCAGCAGTCATAAAATAAATAAATAAATAAATAAAAACACTTAATTATTAAGTTTCATCATCCGCCCAATTTTCATTTTTCAACATCACAATCATTTTTTGTTATTCAAATCTATGGTTGTTATTATTATGTTCTCTCTTTGAACAGAGTGGCAATATTTAAAGCTAATAAACTATGGTCATATTTGTGCATAGTTTCGAAACTACATGGCATTCAAAAACACAACACAAAGTTATTTGTAAGGTTTTATTTGAAAGTCCATTGTATACATCCATTTAGTATCCTATTACTCCTGCAAGCAGTACAGCAAGATCACTAGCAGTTTAAATAAACCTTATTCAGATGTGTTAAGGTATCAGTAGGTTAATTGTAATAATGTAGTGCAGTGAAATGTTGTTATAGAATGCTACTTCATGTGCACGTTACATCAATGAGTCTTCTAAAATAGTCTCTCTTCAAAAGCATATTTGGGCAATTCTACATAATTGGTGAAAACTGCTGTCCTACAACCCAAAAAAAAAAAAAAAAAAACCCAAAAAACATTATCTAAAATCTCTTTTTGATTTATTTTAAAAAGTGAAGCTAACTTGAAGTTAAGTTAGTTTAAAAAATATATATATTTTATTTTTAAATCATGAAACTTTATGTAAAAAAAAATGTGGCCCGGATTTTCATGTCAAAAAAAACAGTGTGTGTTTAAGTCCTTTGGCTGAGACTGATTTTAACCACCCCTACGTTTTTGATCAGGAAATATTCCCGTGCCCCTTTCTCATAGCCTCTATTTCAGGTACCATCATTCAGAGGGAAATGTGTTCAAAAGTCTGACAATCTGTGTGTAACTTTAAGGGATGTCACTACCAAACACCCTTTTTTCTGCAATTAAGCAAACTTTTTTGGGTGTTATTTCATAAAAGTATCTAAAATTGTCACTACCGAAACAGTCACTACCGAAACATGTGGTGAAGTTTCGGTTGTGACTTCTTTTTTGGAGTGTTATTCGACAAAGATCAGCCGGCACGACTGAAACATGCATGTTTTGTCTAAAATAAAGCATTTTGAATTATCAACTACAGTAAGATGTTATTACAGTGCTTCCTTCAATATATATTCAAGCTAATGAATCCTTAACTTTGAAATCAGTATGATTAACTTAATGCCTTTTACAAATAAAGATTGGATTCAAAATACAACAAATCTTATAAAATACAACAAAAAAATTACACTTCAAATATTGTTAAAATTAAATAAATAATCCAAAAATTTAGAAGGTAGATCTAAACAAAATATGAATAGGTTATTTATTATTGTGTTCCGGTAGTGACAAATTTGGGAAGAGGAAAAATATTCCAAAACTTAAAAAAAAAAAAAAAAACAATATAAGAATTTTGTACACAATTACTAGAAATGTGTACTTTGGATATTATACAATTTGCATACATAGAAATTGCATACAAGTCAAGTTAAAGTGCAATTTGCAAAAAGGGAATAATGCATTTTAAACAATTTATTTTTGACCATTGGATGGAAAACTCATGTAAATAAAAAAAAAAATAATAATTTTATATTTATATAATATTTTTCAATCTGTTTTTCATCTTGTCAATGCATTTCCATCAGACAGGTAATGTTCGATTCAATGTGTATGACTAACTTCGAATTAGTTTATCATCCACCTTCATAAATGAAGACTTGAGAAGGATTCTTAAGCTTCTACTTCGTTAGATCCTTCATGATCCGTAGAGAAGAGCCCCTGTAACCCCCACCAAAATGATTCCAGTGGTTCAGATAGTGGAACAGCTGGTATAGTTGCTGTCTCTTTGCAAACCCAGCGGTCTTGGGGATCTTCTCATGGTAAGCATTGTAAAACGAGCTCCCAAAACCAGAAAATATGCCGGCAATAGCCAGCTCGTACTCCGAATGGCCATAAAACGATGCTGGGTCAAAGATGACGGGACCATCAGAGCATTCGGCCACATTTCCTCCCCAGAGGTCTCCATGCAGCAGCGCTGGAACCACCTCAACATCTGTGAACAGCTGAGGGATCTTCAGCTAAACAAAGAAAAGTACATATGCAGCACTGTATGGAGATTTACTGATTTACTTAAATAAATTATAGGGAGAGTTCACCCACAAATGAAAATCCTGTCATTATTTGTGCACCCTCATGCTGATACTAACATGTGTGCAATTCTTTCTACTATAAAACAACAAAGAAGACAATTAGAAGAATGTTGGGAACCAAACAGTTTTGGCTTCCATTGACTTCCATTGTGTTTTTGTCCATACAATTAAAGTCAATGGAAACCGAAACTCTATGGTTACTGTTCTTTCAAATGTTTTCTTTTATGTTCCACAGAAGAAAGACAGTCCCACATGTTTGGATCAGCATGAGGGGGAGTAAATGGTGAAACAATTGTCATTTGTGGCTGAACTATCCATTTACACTTTTGAGGTCTTTGGTCTCAATAAAAAAATTTGAAACAAATATATTTATAAATAAAAGATGCTTTATAATCATTTTAGTTTACATTTTATTTTAAGGTGCCGTAGTTACATGATACTTGCTCAAATTAGTACTGGGGAATGTTAATTAACTACTGTACATGTACTAACAATAGAGTTACAGTTAGGGTTTGATAGTAATTATGCATAATTTAAATAAAGTTCTGTTTTTAAATATATTTGAGCAAAGGTTGGATAAACATTATAGATACATATCAAATTACTAAATGAAGTTGTGTACTTCTACACTTCATTTTACTACTGTACCATTAAATTACATCATATATCAAAAATAAAAAGGACAATATACAATTTAAAATGATAATGATGATTTGGGATTCAATCAGTAATTTATTTTATTTGAAAAGTGGTCATTTTATACCAGAATGAAGTCAGATTATAGGAGTGGAAGGGTTGAAAAGTAATTTAAGGGGCACAGAAAGTTATAACATCTCAAGGAAAGATTATGAAGACAAAGATATATATATATATATTTTTTTTTTGCTTGTTTTTTGGAATAACATGCACTAATGAGTTAGCATAGGACCAAAGTAGTTCATATTTTGATTTTTATATCATTATTATAATGTTTAGTCTATTATATAACATTAATGTATACACTATTTTAATGTTTAAATTAAAAATAGTTTTACCCATGTTTATTAAAAAAACTGGAGACAATGGGTCTCATTCACTAAACGTGTGTGCGCACAATTTTATGCGTGAAATCTGTGTAGGAACATTTTAATGATCAAATCATGATACATCAACTTAAATTCTAAAATACTGAAACCATTAAACTACTGAAACCACTTGTACAAAAAATGACATAGTCTTGGTGGCCTTATAAACATGTTAAGATTAAATCTTCAACATAGATATAGATATAGAGATAAAGATAGATATTATATAGGCCTATTTTTGTGAGAAGTTCAAATGTATGTTTACGAATAGTGTACACAATTATTAGTAAATGAGACCCAATATCTTTTTGATATTTTGCTGGAATAAAAATCTGAGCTGTTTGGTTTACTTGGAGTTTGGACCACAATTCCCTGGCCTCCCTGTCTCCATACGACTGCTCCACCAAGCCGAGCTGGTGCTGCAACCTCTGCTGGGAGTAAAAAGACACCCAATCATCCTGCCAGTCATTTACCTGAAAACCGAAAGGAGAGATTACAAACTTTGTTTCAATATAAATCACTCCATTTGTTATTATGATCAGACAGCATACAGAGCGGAGATGCTGACCTGAGGGATATAACCACAGCATGTGTTCACGTGAAACCCAAACCTGTTGGCTGTTTCAACCTCAGACTGTCCTGGTCCTTTCCCTTTATTAAATACAGAAATTATGATAAATAATAACCGCACTAAAAAAAAATCTCCATAAATGCAAAATAAAAAATAAAACATTACCAACAGTCTGCTGCTCCTTGTTTTGTTTCTCTATCTGTCTCTTGTTGTAAAGATGCAGGTCAGCTAGTTGTTCCCCCAGTTTTGATGAGTATCTACAGCACGTAAACATTAAATATTTTAAAAGGACCACTATCCAACAATGCCCACAATGTTAATGTGACATTGACCCAATTCTCAGTCCTATTACATGATCCTAAATGTTCACATGATTACTTATTTAAGCTCCTCATATCCACATGTTCCATTACGAGGAGAGCTCCACTTCTCTCCAGGTCCAAGACCTTCACAGGCCTGGGCACTTTCACTGCGTTCGTGGACAGGATCGCTTCCAAGCTTGCCATCTCTCCATCAAACATTCGTCTAGCCTAAAGAAAGAGAGACAGATTAGAAATAGTTCATTAATTAGTTGATGATTTACTTTCAAATAGTTACTGATAGTATAATGCTGAATAAATCAATAATTTGTGTACTTCCAAATAGTTATAAAGCTAAAACTTTACAATACGTTTTCATACGAACTATGAACAATACATTATAACAGCATTTATTAACCTTTGTTTAATGTTAGCTTATATATTTTCATTGTTCATGTTAGTTCACAGTCCAATAACTAATGTTGACAGATAGATAACTGAAAATACCATTGACTAGGGTTTGGTTGAGAAGGGTATGTATGGAGGGTTATGCATAGGCTATGTATATGGACACTGTTAAAGTGTTACCGATTAAAATACTAAAGACAATTAGAAAATTTTTAAATGTATTTACTCAAAACAATTTTGTTTATCCAACATTTTCATATTTATTTTGGTATCATGAGACTTTTTTTTTTTTAGATATGTCAGAAGTTACTTTCAGTTAAAACAGTTAAAACTAGACTGAAGTTGTCTGTACAAGCATTAACGTAAACTTTACTATAGCAAATCACATTATTATTCCAAATTTGATGACACATATAAAGTAGCATTGCAAGATAATGATGCAAATCCAAAGCCGCGTACGTCGAGCTGAAGTGCATGTGTGCGCGCGCACCTCGGTCTTGTGGTTGATCTTGACGAAGACTCTGCCAGTGTCGGTGTCAAAGCTCTGGCCTTCACTGATGCATCCTCCTCCTGAATGACCAGTGCTCTTCAAAACAGATGTGGCCAGCTCTCTCTTCAACAACGCCTCCATCTCACGGCACAAAGCTCATACAACCATAAAATAAATACAAAACAATGCGTTTCAGCAAAACTGGTTATTGACAGAAAATGTCTAATATATGAGACGGGTTTTGCTTTTGATCTACTTACAAGTGCTGAGTAAATATCTCTGGATCATTACATGCGCTCATTGGCTTGAGCAGGATTACTCACTGTTGAGATGTCAAAATAAAAGTCACGGGTCCGTGTCCTAGGTCGGATGCTCCCCTGTTTTCTTTTCAATTGCATGTTACTTTATGTGCACATGTTAAAGCAAGGAGTCTTCTAAAATAGTAACTCTTCAAAAGCATATTTGGGCCATTCTACATAATTGGTGAAAACTGCTGTCCCAAAAAAAAAAAAAAAAAAAAACATGATCTAAAATATCGTATTGATTTAAGTCAATGTGAAGTGAAGTTAATAATAATAATAATAATTATATATTTTATTTTTAAATCATGAAACTTTATGTAAAAAAAAAAAAATGTGTCCCGGATTTTCATGTCACTACCGAAACAGTGTGTGTTTTAGTCCATTGGCTGAGACTGACTTTAACCACACCCTGATCAGGAAATATTCCCGTCCCTCTTTTTCATAGCCTCTATTTCATTGTAGGTACCATCATTCAGAAGGAAATGAGTTCAAAAGTCAGACAATCTGTGTGTAACTTTAAGGGATGTCACTACCAAACACCTTTTTTTCTGCAATTAAGCAATTTTTTTGGCTGTTATTTCATAAAAGTATCTAAAATTGTCACTACCGAAACATGTGGTGAAGTTTCGGTTGTGACTTCTTTTTTGGAATGTTATTCGACAAAGTTCAACCGGCACGACTTAAACATGCATGTTCTGTCTAAAATAAAGCATATTGAATTATCAACTCAGATGTTATTACAGTGCTTCCTTCAATATATTCAAGCTAATGAATTCTTAACTTTGAAATCACTATGATTAACTTAATGCCTTTAACAAAAAAAGATTGGATTCAAAATACAAAAAATCTTATGAATTACACTTGATAAGAAGATGGAGGATTGCTGCTGGGGGAGCTGCTAGGAGTTTGGACCAAAATTCCCTGGCCTCTCTGTCTCCATACGACTGCTCCACCAAGCCGAGCTGGTGCTGCAACCTCTGCTGGGAGAAAAAGGACACCCAATCATCCTGCCAGTCGTTTACCTGAAAACCAAAAGGAGAGATTACAAAGTATGTTTGAATATAAATCACTCCATTTGTTATTATGATCAGACAGCATACAGAGCGGAGATGCTGACCTGAGGGAAATAACCACAGCATGTGTTCACGTGAAACCCAAACCTGTTGGCTGTTTCAACCTCAGACTGTCCTGGTCCTTTCCCTTTTTTAAATACAGAAATTATGATAAATAATAACCGCACTAAAAAAAAATCTCCATAAATGCAAAATAAAAATAAAATAAAAAAACATTACCAACAGTCTGCTGCTCCTTGTTTTGTTTCTCTATCTGTCTCTTGTTGTAAAGATGCAGGTCAGCTAGTTGTTCCCCCGGTTTTGATGAGTATCTTATACAGCACATAAATATTAAATATTTTAAAAGGAGCACTATACAACAATGCCCACAATGTTAATGTGACATTGACCCAATTCTCAGTCTATTACATGATCCTAAATGTTCACATGATTACTTATTTAAGCTCCTCATATCCACATGTTCCATTACGAGCAGTGTTGGGAGTAACGCATTAGAAAAGTAATACATTACAGTAACATATTACTTTTTGCTGTAACGCAGTAGTGTAAGGCATTACTAATCAATTTTCAGTAATATTTTACTCGTTACATGTTCAGTGAGGCTTGTATTACAGTTGTATTACAGTGTATTGTCTGCTTTTACTTCTTAAAGGCAACAGACTATGTGAAAGTTTTAAAGCAGTCTTTTAGTGCCGGTTCAGAGCGGTCGCGTCTGTAACATTGTTTTTTCCTCATAAACGAACACGAAAACTAAAATAAAATGAATATTTTAAGTTCTATGGAGACTGGAGAGCCAACCCTTCCTCATCCGATTTGCGCAGTGTAATTAACAGAATTACAAAAAATATATTTTGCCTCCTATTTTTTTGTCAGGCATGAATGTGTGTCTTTTCCCTAATAATAAAAATAAAACATAGACTGATATTTGTCTAATGTCTGGAGTCCTTTAAGGAAATAGCCTATATACGTTTCAATACATTATGTATTTTCTGAGAATTTTTATTTCAAGTTTTGACTGCAAATGTCATGTCCATAATGCTGGACTTCCCCAATTTTAAATAATTTATCCTCAACTAGTTTTGTGGTGTAGGTCTACGTATTTTATAATGTTAACTTCAAATAATACTAATAGCCTAATTTAAAGATAAGGCAGCATTGGATCTGGACGGTAAGGAGAATAACGCTGGAGTTGGAAGAGGTGTGTCGCGATTCTGTAGGTTCGTGGATCTGAGTCGTGTGGCGAATCGCGATTTCGGTTTCATATTGCATATCGTTACAGCCCCAAAAGTTAAAGGAGAACTCCGGCGAACAATGAACCTTTGGTCTAATAAAACATCGGTACACAGTCAACCGTTCTCTGAGATTTGTTTTCATGATAATCGAATGTAAAGAGTTTTATCTCTAAAAACTGTTTAGCGTATAATGCTAGTAATGGGTGCATTGAGTAAGTAAAAAGAAATCGCTAGTTTATACCACTAACAAGGCTCAAAATAGCCCCACACTCACACAGTAACATAATGAGGCTCCACACATGCAAAACGAAGCATTGAGAACTTTGTAAGTGTACAGACCGTTTAATAAGAAGATACTTTATGAAGACAGTTCACTTCGTGTATACAGACAGGAGCCATCTTAAAAATAGTCTCGATAAGTCAAACCACGAACGTCGTGCTGAGTGATCTGAACTGTATGAAGTTCAGCGAACTTCTGACGGCGTTCGGGGATCGACTTATCGAGACTATTTTTTAAGATGGCTCCTGTCTGTATACACGAAGTGAACTGTCTTCATAAAGTATCTTCTTATTAAACGGTCTGTACACTTACAAAGTTCTCAATGCTTCGTTTTGCATGTGTGGAGCCTCATTATGTTACTGCGTTAGTGTGGGGCTATTTTGAGCCTTGTTAGTGGTATAAACTAGCGATTTCTTTTTACTTAGTCAATGCCCCCATTACTAGCATTATAACGCTAAACAGTTTTTAGAGATAAAACTCTTTACATTCGATTATCATGAAAACAAAACTCAGAGAACGATATAGGTACCGATGTTTTATTAGACCAAAGGTTCATTGTTCGCTGGAGTTCTCCTTTAAGTTCTACTTAGTTATTTTGGTGAAAGTAACTCAAAAGTAATACATGAGTAATGTAACGCATTACAATTCTGGGACAGTAATATTGTAAGGTAATGAATTACTTTTGGTCCCACTTTATATTAAGTGGCTTTAAGTACTATGTACTTACATCGAAAAATAAGTACAATGTACTTATTTTGTTCAGGTTGTATTGTAAAACAATTTTGTTGCTATTGAGGAGTGATATGGGTAGGGTTAGGGTTAGGTGTGGTTGTATAGGTCGGTTTAAGGGTGGGTTAAGGTGTAAGGGAAGGGTCAACTGTGTAATTACAAATGTAATTACATTTATTAATTACAGCTGTAATTACATGCAGGTATTTTCAAAATATAAGTACAATGTAAAAGCATGTATGTACACAATAAGTCCATTGTATCAAATTATTAATTTCAATGTAAGTACATAGTACTTAAAGCCACTTAATATAAAGTGGGACCCTGTTGGGTCAAGTAATACCTAATGTATTACAGTTTGGAAGTAACTTGCACAACAATGATTACGAGGAGAGCTCCACTTCTCTCCAGGTCCAAGACCTTCACAGGCCTGGGCACTTTCACTGCGTTCGTGACAGGATCGCTTCCAAGCTTGCCATCTCTCCATCAAACATCTGTCTAGCCTAAAGAAAGAGAGACAGATTAGAAATAGTTCATTGATTAGTTGATGATTTACTTTCAAATAGTTACTGATAGACAGTTTACATTATGTGTTGATACTTTAAAATGCAATCATATACTATTACATGATACTATAATGCTAAACAAATCAATAATTTGTGTACTTTCAAATAGCTCTAGCTGCTAGTTGTTTGCACAATTTACTGGCATGTCCATGTAACATACCTTATATTGACACTGTAAAATAAAGTGTTACCAATTAAAATACTAAAGAAGACAATTAGAAAATGTTGAATATATTTACTCAAAAACAGTTTTGTTTATTGGTATTATGAGACTTTTTTTTTAGATATGTCAGAAGTTAGTTTCAGTTAAAGGTGTCATATGGAATAATTGAGGTAAAAATATAAAAAAATGAGCTACACGCATCAAAAGAATGAGAAGAAATAAGTGCAATGATGTCATTAAAAAACTGACAAGTTAGTGCTGCCGAGATATAAACCCAAATTAGCATGCTAAATTACTAGCCCCGGCCCGGCAGGTGTCGTAATACCAGTTCCGGCCATGGGAGGCGGTATGCAGATGGGCAACGTTACCACCAGCCATTGGCAGCCAAACTGCAGTACTCGAGTGAGTCGCGCTCACGCCGGCTTGTATGTGTACTTGAACCTGACGTCAGTCGTGTGGAAATACAGCCCACTACTACATTTCAGTTCAGGGAAGAGTTCAAAAAATGATTGGTCGATATCACGCATGAGGAATACATTTTGGTAAGTTGTAGCATACTGTTTCAACAGAGTTCATGTTCTTTTTCCATTAGCTAGTAGAGACGTTCGGTTCACGTGCGCTAGGGATCTCTGGTGTAACATGTACAAGCGCCAAAACGGTATTTATTCTTTGAATTGCGTAATAAAATTGACAGAATCTGAGAGCTTAACTAACCTGCTTGCTAAGTGTTAATTGCGTGTGTCTCACGGTGAATTCGTTAAGAGTTGGCAGCTCTGAATGGCGCTAGCTTGATCAACATCAGCGAATGCTGTCTGTCAAATTAATTCAAACTAAAAATAAAAGTGTAATATGAACAAAACGAATACCATAAACTTCAAATAATTGCCCATGCTTTTATTTTCCCATATCGTCGAAATGCACCAGCTTGTTTTTGAGACAGGCGTCTATGAGATGGTCTTCATCATTTAGTGTTGAGATGTTGTTCATTGAGTCGCTGATCTCTAAAAATCTTCAAATGCTCCACGTGAAACTGCGGTCTTCCAACCTTTTACTATCATGTCAAATGATTTGAATAACATGCGCGATGGTAGGAGCGCAACTCATTTTCTGGAGGTATACTGCCCCCATCTGTTATGGAATATGGAGTAGGATTTGATTTATTATGTCAGATGGCACCTTTAAAACAGCTAAAACTAGACTTAAGTTGTCTGTACAAGCATTTACATAAACTTTACTATAGCAAATCACATTATTATTCCAAATTTGATGACAAAGACACATATAAAGTAGCATTGCAAGATAATGATGCAAATCCAAATGATTTTTATTTTTTATTTTTAACAAAGGAAGATAATTTTGAATAATCTTTTTTTTTTTGTTCATACAATTTCAAACAAAGTTTTTTGAAACACAATTTTAGGTCTACAAACAAGCTGGTGACTGGTGATCAAACAAATTGACATAAAACCTCATCAACTGAATTCATAATGCTTCAAAATATTCTTGTTACAAGAATAGGCTACAAGAATCTTGTATATGGCAGCAGCGTGTTGAACTGAATATGCCCTACGCTACACATGAAACTGGTAAAGCATCTTTCCATTGAATAATTGAGGGCGCCATCTCTTGGTGAAAGTGCACAATTGAGCAATTTGAATCCAGAGCTGAATTTGAACTGAGCCATCCAAAAAGGGTCACAAAATATAGTCACCTTTCCTCCCCTCTGGCCTTTCAATTCCCAGTTGCAAGCCCCGTGCTTCACTGCAGCAATCTCACTGTTCAAAGAATTCATCCCCTCACAAATGACTCATAAGCTGTGGTCACTCTTTTGTTGTTGCTAATCAGGCCTTTGCGATGTTGGGTCAACCTGGGTTTATTTTTTACTCTGGCTTTCTCTAACTGACTTGCGCAACACTGGAAACTGAACATCAGATGTTTCATCTCTGGTTTCATCTCACCAGGCCGTCTGAATTTTGGAGCGGATACACTCTGAAATATTTCACCTTATTAAAGCTACAATACCTAAGATTTAGATGCCGCTAGAGGGCGCTACATTCAAAACAACAACGGCTTTGCTTGATGACGACGTGGAGGAACGCGGAATGATGGGAACTGTTGTTTTCAAATCCACCGTGGATAAGTCAGTCAGACAGGAATCGAAAATTAGTTTTCATGGATGAGGTAAAGTTCGATTTCTATAAATGTTGCGTTTAATGACATGCTTGTTTTTCCTTAAACTGAAATAGCCGCAAGAGAAGTCAGGTTTAAAAGTAAATTAGTTATCACATATGTTACTGTACGAGTCACTGGACGAAGAGGGTTTGAAGGAGCAGGTCTCTTGCAAGGATTTGACGTGGCTGGTCCTCCTTTTTGGTAACTTTATAAAAAATAAAGAATCATGTACATTTGACACATCTTTTCATGTCGTGTTCAACCACAGCAGTTGAGGGGGTCGCACACCGGACGAGAAGCTCAGCGCCGCGTCGCGCCACATTGAAAACAAGCACATTTGTCGTCTTTGCAGGTGAAGCACAACTTGAAATAAAAGAGGAGCCTTTTTTGATATGTCTTAAACAATGAAGCTGCCTTGGTGTTACGAAGGTTGATAACTATTGAATTAAGATGCAGCATTAAAGACATTAATTCACATTTTAAGCATGATTTGATCCTGATTGTTATTAAGACAGTGATGTATGCATTAAAGTAGACTACTGCAGTGTCATTATCAAGGGAGGAACACAATTACATGTTTCCTGCTCCCTGTAGAGAGAGTAAGTAAGACTTCACACTGACAGACTCCCTATATAGAGAAATGGATTTGCTGCTGTGTTCTGCGGTGGGAGAGGGAAATGTACAAGTAGGAAGGAGGTGGCAGGAGAACTGTGTAAATGTATGAGGTCATTTGAGTTCAGAATGATGAAAAGCCAGGAACTCACCAAAAATTGTCCAAATGAGGTGCATAGACCAAAACCTCAAATAAGAGAAACACTTTAAAAATACCTGCACACTGACAATGAAAGGGAAACAACAAATGCAAAATAAAAACCACTGCTTCAATGAAAAAAGTAGCAAACGTTTCGATCACATGTGGCCTTTCTCAATGCCTCAATTTAGTTCAGAATAATGGTCTGATCTGGGGAATCAGGAGAAGCACTTAGATACTGCACTTTTCCACAGTTCCAGTCCACTGACGCCATTTTGAAGGTCGATCCACTTCATGACAACATTTAGAGTATTTATCCATTTCCATCTACCGTACCATCTATCTATGTACCGTACCACTCAGTGGAAATGAGCCATTACTCACCCAGTGATCCTTTAGGGCACGGTCTGTCTACGGTCTAAGAGGCTTTGTTATGTGATTAATACAAACAATGGCAAATAATGTATAAATGAAGTTTAATAAAAGCACACGATATATGTATACACACCAAATGAAAATAAAACTTAAAAAGGGAAACAATGGAAATACAAGGAAAATTACAGTTACTAACAAAGCTTTAAACCTTCAGAGACAACCACAGGATTATATCTTGAGTCTCAAAATTAAGTGAACACTTGCATTTTCAGACCTGTGTGTGATGGAAGCGTGTGGTCGTCCAGGAGGCGGGAGACGGATTTCTTTGTTCGCTCACGTGGGTGTGTTGCGCGGGAGTTCAAAGCGTCCTAGAGAGTTCTATCGTGCTGGATGTTTACCTTCTTGTGGGAAACGCACTGACGAACGTTAACTGGCTATTCGCAAAAGTAAACGTGAAGTAAAAGTACGAAAGACTGATAACTTTAAAAAGCTTCAGGAGATGCAGGAAGACGAGGAGAGGGTCCAAGGAGATTCCGGAAGGAGGAGGCGAAGCCAGGGGTCGAAGTAGGAGGTAAGAGGCGATAAGATGTAAGAGCTGAGAAACATTCTGTGGCGCAAGTTTTTCAAGGGTGTTTCAGGACTCAACCCAAAACTCGGACGGCCAATGACCGTTGTCCAAATCAAGGAGCGCGCGCCCACTTGATTAACATACCACGTTGTGAATTTTGCACCTCAAGACAAAAGGAAAAGTTATGTTGACTTTGAAGTGGGGGCATGCTGATAATCAGTATGCATTAGTGCGATCCAGACGAAGGGGTCTGGTTTGCTTCCAGCATTTTCCCCCCTTGAAAGTGTCACAGGATCAAACGAGGAGAGGGCTAGCTCTGATTGCAACACAGATTAACTTCATTGGTGATGTGTGGCGATGCCTCGCGATGATAGTAAAAGTCCAGTTTGAATAAAAACACGTGTCGTAGGAATGTGCTAAAAGCTTCTTTGTGGACCACGATCTGAGTGATCGCATGAAAATGAGTTAATGATTGTCCGATCAGAATCTCTACACTGGTACGGTGGCGGTGATAGGTCGCAGATCTGGCGCCTTGTTGATGGCCCCTATCGGGTGAGCGGTGGGGGGAAGAGGTCGTATGGTTGAGGGGATGGAGCTGGAAGTGACGGGTCTTGCTGCGGTGGTGGTGCTGCTGCTCATCTGGGTGGTGACAAGAGGACCTGAGAGCAAGAGAGAAACAGACGGGAATGCAAAAATAATTTAAACTGAGGCAACAAGAGAGTAAGAGGTCGAGAAGAAGAAGTTTCCGAACACCTACGGAGTCAGCGAGAATGTCGGCAGATGCTTGATGAAGATGAAAAAAGAAGACAAAATAAAAGAAAAGATATCCTAAACGTTTGATGTGTCTTGTAAAAGGATTACGAGAATATAAATAAAGCAGCAGGAGCGGTTCCTAGTCTTTAATGCATAACTATATGTTCACTTAGTCCCCCTGAGAACTGGATAGCGTGAAATACAGGAGGAGAAGAAGAGATGGAGTGAGAGAGACACAGACAGAGAATGTTCATGGCAAGAAGACGTGAATGAATAATTGATTAGAAATCTTTTTTTTCTGACCTGACAAAATGCTAATGACCACAGCTAATTAAACCATAAAGACAATGTATTGAAGACACAGAGGGGAACACTAACACAACGTTGACACTTAACAGATCAAACTGTCTGTTAGCTTCTGCCTCCCGCAGATCTTGCTATTTCTCTGTCACTTACCAGCAGTGGGATCCGGTGGCCCGAACTCTAGAGGATAGCGCACAACATTGTAGTTGTTCCAGACGTAAAGTTGATTGTCTCTTGGGTTGTAGTCCACAGAGGACACATACTGGTAGGGGTTGGGGAAAGGAATGTGGACGGACTCTTCCCGGCTTCGATTGGTGTTGTACGCGTACAGCACCAGATCTCCACCCGCTTCACTGTCATCATCCTGATAAACAGAGCGCACGGCATACAAAACACCACACGCCATGAAGGCATTGGAGGCCAGTTGCTTATCGAAGCTGGTTTCCCAGGTTCCCTCGAAGCGTAGGGTGTAAGGGTTAACCTGGAATACAGGGAAAAGGAAAGGATTCAGATTGTGTTCGTTGGATGCAACAAAATAATTTGATTAGTTCTTTGATTAGTTCACAGTTCTGGAAATTGGAAGATAGCTACAATGTAACTGAAATTCTGATCTCAGCTGAAATCCAATATCTTAAATTGGACTATTCAGTGACACTGACCTGACTGACCACCAATCGTCCATTTTTGGCCTCTGTAGCGTAGATGACCCATAGACCATTTTCATCCACTGCAAGGTCAATATCAGACTTGCCCCCCCAGCGGTATGGTGAGACGTCATGGTAGTTGGCATTATTGACTATGGCTTCTCCACTCTTGATACGTGTGCGCAAGTCGTATTTCACAATATTGCGTGTACGTTCCTTGTTGTAAAAAACAGCACCATCATACACGACAAAGCCTGTTCCATCCACACGATTTGGCAGCCTGTGGGAGAAGAGTGCGTTATTTGAGATGACTGGCCATCCATGAAAAACGCAAGGTTAAAAAAAACAAACATTATTTTGTTGGCTGTACCAGCCCGTTCTGACAATGCGTATACATCCGACACACATGACACCCTTTAGCGTCAATATGAGAAGCATATATATATGGGCCAGAAGATGCCTACTAGTGGTCTAACCCTAACCGAAGTGTGTTATATTGACGCTAAAGGGTGCCATGTGTGTTGGATGGATACGTATCGGCAAAAGTGTCACTATATGACGCCCTAGGATGAGAATGCGTTGGCTGTACACAGGGATGGTTATTGGTTGTAGACCCAAGCTGTTGTCCTCACTCACTTGTAGAAGGTTGTGGCTCGATTCTGCTTGAAGTCTTCCCATGAAGCATACTCGTACAGCATGTCAGTGCGGTACGGAGTCCAGGGCATGACGTAAAGACGGTCACCAGATTGCAGGGGATCCTTACACCATGCCCCCGACTGATGCTCCACCTTCTGCAGCAAACTTGCTGCCTGCACCCTTAATAGAGTCCCAGGACATACAAAGACTGGAGATGTGGAAGAGAGAGAGAGAGAGAGAGAGAGCGAGCAGAAGTGATAGAAAGAGACGGAGAGATGAAATAACAAGGAGGAGACAGCAAGAATTCACAGATTGATGGTGTGATAGGATTAAAAAGAGGAGAAATTTGATGGCAAGACAAATGGAGAAATGGAGGATAAAGGAAGAAGGGGAGTTGGCCATGAGGGACGATAATATGAAAGAGAATGAGGCAGCAAGAAAGAGGAAGAGAGAAATGGGAGAGAGGAAATGAGATAAATGACCATTCTTTTAATGAAAGAGTGTTAATGTTCATTAGTCAAGTATCTGCACACTGGACTAAAGGCTGGTGAGGGGAGATGACACAATCCTGGCTGCTTGTGCTCATATATTGCTGAGAATCATTTTTTAAACCCTGACCCACTTCATCTTCCCTGCTGGAAAATCACCAGCTTCTTCTGGTAACTGATTTTACATTGTTTCAAAATTGACCAATCATTTGTGGTCATTAACCGGTCTAAATTGAAACAGACTGTTTGTTAGCTGGACTTCTGACTGGTGTACCTGGTTTCAAGCTGCTAGACCATCTTTGTCAAGCTGGTCAGAGCTGGTAAACCACATTGGAATTGCAGCCAGTATGTTGGCCTGTTCTACCAGGAGAGAAACCAGGTTCTGATGCTAACAGATTTCAGATTGTTCAAGCTGGACCAAGTTGATAATTTATGGTCATTATTTGGTCTAGATTGTTTAGCGCAGTGGTTTCCAACCATAGTCCTGGATTATCCAGATCAGTACACGTTTCGGATATCACCTTTATCTAAAACCATTTCAGGTGTTGGAGTCACGACCAAAAACTGAGTTGAAAAAGGTGTTTTGGACTAAAGAGGAAATGACTAGAGTTGGAAAACATTGATTCAGCAGATGGACCTGGTTTAAACAATCGTGAACAAGGAAGTTAGACCTAGTACATCACTTAATCCAGCAACAAATCAGCCTGTCCATCTTTAACCGGAATGTGTCTGAATTTCCAGCAGGGTTTTCTTACATCAATCGCCCAATTGGTACCCGCAGTCTCACTTTAAATATATATGTGAACACATGGGCTGTTGGGTAATATTGCACTGGGAAGTCCACACCAGTCCAGGGAGGCTCTGCAAAAGCAAGCACTGAGGGTACCTAGCAGTCTTAAAGGGACCACACATTGTGACCCTTTTAAAACCTAAAATGACCAATGGAATACTCTATTATCCATAGAAAACTAATGTAAGCCACATTAAGTGTGCCTTTGAGACTGGGCCTCTATATAAAGTTGGTATTTGCTCTGACACCAAGGACTGCTGTAATGTCAAAATGTTTTGTGTGTGTATTTAATGTTGAATAAGGATGAATGTTTGGATGCCAGTCATGTACAAAAACAACTGCAGTGCTCAACTTTAATGTGCTAGGAGTACTTGATCAAGACACACACACACACACACACACAACAGGGGCGAGAACAGCAGAAATGAGAAACAGAATTATGTGCTCTGTGTGAGTATGTGTTATTTGTGACACACTTTAATGGCAACACAAGGCGATCAATGAGCCCATAGAGGAACGAAGGCTTCCTTATTTCTCCAAATTGCCTGCGCTAGCAGCAGCACAACCTTGATAACACTCAATTGATTATTAATGCATTATTAATCCAGAGCCAGGTCACAGAGACAGCTGGAGGCACTCATGCACACACACACACACACACACACAACACACTGATGAAGCAGCTCCGTGCTCGGGGCCAAAACGTGTCCAATGGAACACTGAGTACATCACATCAATTCACAGCAGCAGAACCAGGCAAATTAAACACGGGAAATACAGCGGCCACTAAATACACCTGGACAAGCAAACGCTGCACGCTTCCCTGCTCTCTAGGCCTGGCACGGGCCCCGCAGAGAGGCAGATGGTGCGGTGGTGTCGGAGTGGAAGGGCACTAGCTGGACAGACCCCTGCTACATCCCTCGTCCACAGGCCTCAGGCCCACCGTATCCACACCAGCTTTACTGCCACATGGGTCCCTTTATCTACCACACACACGGTCAACTCACATGCATCCACACTGGCCCATTTATAGAGGCAGAAGTGCCAGAATAACTTCAAATGGCACTTCTAACTTAAAGGTATCCATCTGTAGTCAATAAATGCATTGTTTAATAAATGGTTAATTGGAAATGGTTAATTAAAGCGCGTGTTTTTAATAGGTCCGCACCAAAGAAAAATCCTCAAGATGGGTATTGACACCGATTTTCACAAATTGATTCAATTCACAAGCTCTTGATTTTATTTAGATTTTTATTCAATATCAATTCGGTGCATATCATTTTCTCAAAATCTCTCAATGCTGTAAACATACATGTAAGTTAAGTTAATTCAGCATGACATTAAAGGTTACATTTAACAACAAAGTCCACATTCAACTGCCATTTATTTTTGGATATAATAATCAAAACTGAGCGGCAGAATTTAAAAGCTCAGGCTTATTAAATATAACAAAGCACAAGGCTTATTGGGACTATTAGAAGGTATGCTACGAATGATAAGTGCAGAAAACAGAAAATAGCAAAGACTAAAAGGCTATTTTGGAATTTAAGATTCAATATCGGTTTATCAAATGCACTTCAAAATGGAAGCAGAGATTCATCTGTGGGGAAGCACATGTCTTAAAGTGTAGTTAAACGCAGCCGTCAGTAGTAACATATCTGCCTTAATGGCAAAGACAACAGTAGGCTTCTCGTCCGCCCCCTCGTGTACAGAATTTACCTCAATTGCAACAGAAAATGTATGCATTGTACTTGTGTACTAATCTGGTTTTATGTAAATGAACCATATCTGAAATTCCAACAAAAACAACAACAAATTCTGAAACGATCTGAAGAGAAATAGGTGGAGTACCAACCCTGTGCAGAGGGGCTGATGTTGCTCAAGGCGATGGTGCACGTGAAGAGGATCCAGAGAGAGAGAGCCATGCTGTGGACGGAGCGAAGGGTGGTGAGGGGAGTGCGGTCAGCGGGCGCTTGAATGTGGGGCACTCCTTCCCTCACGCCCTCTCGCTGATGGAGAACCTGGTGAGAAGAGAACCAGAGAGACAAATTAGAAAGAGAGATCAATACTAATAGCAGGACCGAAATTCTCACTGTCGGCCATTCCCTTCTGCGGCTCAATAAAATAAAATAAGAACCCCAGTAATTCTGTTCATTCAGTCAAAGCGAGATGCCAACTGTTGCCCTGACCGGACCCATGTTTTCTGGCTCTGCACGGCCCTTTTCATGTCGCACTAATTCAACATAATTGAGTGGAGCTCTTGTCGCACTTGGCGGCGGTCAAGTGGAGTTACACGTGCTAGAGCTGAAGCGCGGCCATTTTGTTCCATGCTAAGATGTCAAAATGTGTTTCCTTGTGTCGTTTTTTGCTAATAATTCATAAGTAACCAGATAAGCAAAAGCAAAATAAGCTGTTTGAATAGATATTTGGCTAGAGCTGAAGGGCGGCCATTTTGTTCTGTGCTAACATGTCAACATCTCTTCCCTAGTGTTGTTGTTCACCTGTAAGCAAATAAACAAAAGCGAAATATATCATGTTCTGTGATTTCCAATGAATTGTTTGGACTGAGGCCCAAAACATACTCTATGCGATTACGTGAAAGGAAAGATCACTTTCAAATATGACTACAAACAAAAAACTAACTCATCTTCAGAAACAACACACAATGCTCCATAACTACACCAAACCATCTCAAAAGTAGACAAATCTTGCATAGTTTTATAAAAATTAAAATCAATCAAAACTCTTGATCTAACCAACCTTAAAAAAACCTCAGTGATGCTTTGGCAAGGCTGTTGCTCTATTTTATTTTCCCTACTAATATATATATTGCCAACTTTGCTTGTCCCAAAATAAAATTCAGCAATTGACAAACATACCTCTTGCTCCGACTATATCTGAAGCCCAGAATAAAAGTTTTTTCAGAAAAACACTCTTTACAAGAGCTGAATATTCCTTAACAACCTAAATAATTTTTCTAGTCTATCACGCTGCATAAAGACATGAAAAACAGTTTCCATTTGGGAACAAAAGGGACATTCTGAATTAACCTCTGGATTTAAGACAGTGATAAAAGAGTTTACAGCAATAATGCCATGGAGGATTCTCCACTGTAAATCCCCTGCCCTCTTCGATAATGGCGGTTTATACAGAGATCTCCACTCAGGTTTTACATTTTCATCTAGCCCCAAAAAAGAGCGCCATGGTGTATCAACCTTTTTTTCAAAGCATGTCTTATTAAAAACAATAACACAAGCTCTATACAAAACATTACCTTTAGTTGTCAAAAAAATCCAACCACAAAGATTGCCAATTCCTTACAATAAAACCTGTACACCCTTCAAGATTAGGTAAAACCTTTAGACAAGGAAACAAAATCCAGAGCATTAGGAGTGCCTGTACCAGAGTGATAATCTTTTAACAGTTGGTTCTCTTCATCTGTGAGAACTGATCTCAGTTAAAAAAAAAAAACAAAAAAAAACAAGACGAACAGATTTAATACCCAAACATTTTGATGCAATCTCTGCGTTCTCCAAATTTGAACCAGACAAATTCAACATCCGTCCTAAGGGGACAGTCCTGGATTTTTGAAGAGCAGAACTAAACCCCTGTAAGTTTCCATTGTTCGTTATATCCAAGCGTGCTCCAAGGTTCCTCTAGCAGCCAATGAAGTGAGTATGTGCTTTCAGTCTTTTCAATGTGAAACAAGCTCCACACTTTAAAAAGATTTCTATAGAAGTATGGCATCTTTGAAAAGTCCATTTTTAAAGGGTTCATCAAAATAAGGTGTTTATCCAACCCAAATCCCCCAAACTGTTGCAATATGGCACAGGCAACAGCCCTCCAACTCCCATCAGATGCACCATCAAAAAATCTCTGCAAGAACTGCAACCGAAACGCAGCCGTTCTGCTTTGTAAGTTCATGAGTCCTTGTCCTCCTTCTTCCTTGGGCAGGAATAAAACACTCTGTTGTATCCAATGTAATTTGTCCCAGAAAAAGTCCACAAGAACAGCTTGAATTTTTGCTAAAAGTTGCTTTGGAGGATCCACACAAGCCAACCTGTGCCACAGGGAGGATGCTACAAGATTATTTACCACAAGAGTACGTCCTCTGTAAGACATTCATATTTTGGGTGATGATGTGAGAGAGAGAGAGGACAGTTTGAGTCAGTACTGCCAGAGGGCTCACACATCTCATTTGCCTAATGAAATAAATCACAGTCTGGAAGTTTCTTTCATTTGTTCTTGGAGGCTGCTCTTCCTTCAGGGCTGAAAAGAAAAAAACGACAGAAATGCATTGAATTATTAGAGCTAATGCTGCCCCTGCTGTGCGTTCAGAAAGAACAGACAGACCGTACAGTGCGTTTATAGGGAGGATAACCTGTGTGTGTGTGTGTGTGTGTGTGTGTGCCTGTGTGTCTCTTCAAGGGGATTTGCTTTGATCCCCATAACCCTCAGCCCACTCTTTTCATTGATCTTCCCTAGTCATAGATGTGAAAAATAGATTGCCAATAATAAAAATTTGAAGAAATCTTCAACTGAAGACTAAAATAAAAACAGGGATGTTCATAAACACACAGATACTCCAAATGATTTGAATGGACTTAGCTAATAATATTTACAATCCCATAACCCTACATAAACCCCTCACACGCTAACTACACACAGACACTAATGTAACAGATTGTTCAGATACAATCACCAAGGTTGAGTCAAGCTTGCAACCTATTTAACTTTCATAATTGGACCAACTTTCAAGTAAAACAGAATATTCAGTGGGATAAAATGAAATCAAGTGCTGCATTTTGGCTAATTGAAAATAGATAAATAATATATTTTTGTTAATTACTTTCCTGCATGACCTTGGTTACATCAGAAAAGAAAATCAATTTAGAAGCAGAAAAAGTTGTTTGAAAAAAAAAAAAACAGGACATATCATGAAAATCTTTTTCCATGTGTCCATTTCCATAGTATCAGTTAATATGCTAACATTTCAACCCTCATTACCCTTTCCATCAAAGGGGTGTGGCTCACAAATCATTTCATTGACAAATCAGAAACCTGTCTGGGTTGTTCATCCAATGACAAAATAAGATATTTGTTGAATTTTCATTAATGGTTTCCTCTGTGTCAGACAGGTATATAAAGATTGTCCTGAAAGACTGTTCTTACTCACAAAGACAGATCCTCCAAGTCTGCATCCTCTGCCTATACAGCAAGAAATTTGTTTCACTGAATTGCTCAATGTTTGATATTTTAGTTTACAATTTAATATAATTGACCCGTCTTACTACATAGCATCATACTTAGTGGTGCTATATAGCAGCATGACCACCGCTTATGTGAGGGAATGAGTACTTTGAACAGAAAAAAAAATAGTGGTTAAGTAAAATAAAATGACATCGAAATACCAGCAGGTGAGTATAAATTGTATGCTCGTTAAGCCTGAACTCAGATTTAGCCTGACAGTTAGCCTGCCCCGGACCAGGCTAGTTTCCCAGCATAAGTTTCCAGGGTAACTGAGTTTGAACTATTTTAAGTTTGCTTTATGAAACAGAATCGAAGGATCATAATACACCAATTGCAGTGCCGTGTAATGAACTAAAGATAAAACAGTATAAGTGTTCAGCTGAGGTAAACCTAAGTGTGAAGTAATAAAAAAAAGAGATTGCATCTCTATACAAACAATAAATACCAGAAGTGTCTGGCTCCGTAGTCAGTAAAGTAAAGGAATTAGCATGGTTGACACAACGGGGATTGAGTAATCTACATGAAAGTAGTGCGGTAAAGGAAAACAAAAATAGCAAAAAGCACGACATAGTTTGGTGTAAACCAAAACAGGGAAGTCACAAATAATAACTAGGACGTCTAAGCAAGAACAGTTATCCGTGTTGGGGCAAAGCTTAGCATATAAAAACAGTAACGTTACCTTGATCCTCCGTCCGACCGATGGTATGTTACCACGGCTTTAACAACAAGACAGGGTGTTATGTTGATAATTGTCCTCCGTCCGACCGATGGTATGCTAGTAGTGATGTGACATTTGAAACGAGGCGTCGGAGCTTGTGTCGAGCAAAAAGGGGCGTGCCAGATGAAGCCGCGATTTGTGTTCAGTGTCATATGGCTCTGCTTGTGTTGTTAACGTGAAAACAACATTTTGTGTCGTTTGTTCGAAACTCGCGCCACCTTGTGGGTGTTGTCAGGAGTAGTTGAATCAGTTGAAGTAGTGTCAGGGAGTCAGAGTTAGAGAGATGTTTCATCGTCGTTATTGTGCAATATATGTGTTAGGGCTGTATATTATTACATTATTAGGTTAGATTAGTTATAGTTTATTGTTAGTATTAATTATAGCTATATTATAGTATTGTTATATTAATTAGATAAGATTATTTTGATTGCTTTGGATTTGGACTGGACTGGTTTTTGGTTACTGATTTGGATTGCCCTTTGGAATTGTTTGCTTTTTGTGCCCTAATCTTTTTTTCTTGTAATGGAGCCAGCAAGAAACAGCTTATTATTATTTTACTGTCTTGATATAGCTAATAATCCTCACTATATGGCTGTATAATATTTAATGTCAAAGCCCGAACACACTTGACAAAATTCTGTTCCTCAATAAAAATAATTTCTAATCCTTCCTTCGGTCCTCTACGTCCCCAGTCCCATAAGCACAACACTGCACAAAAATAGTAACAGTTCAATACACAAAATCACCAGAAACTATTCTTAACCTTTACCACACCACACTTTTCTGTTGCACTTTACTTTATTACACTCCCTCCACCATAAGCACTGCACTCAACAGTGTACCTTTTATTGTTCATACTGTCACTATCCAAATCATTTATAAATAATTAATTAACTCTGTGTGTGTGTGTGTGTGTGTGTGTGTGTGTGTGTGTGTGTGTGTGTGTGTGTGAGAGAGAGAGAGAGAGAGAGAGAGAGAGAGAGAGAGAGAGAGAGAGAGAGAGAGAGAGAGAGAGAGAGAGAGAGAGAGAGAGGACAGTTTTCGAGTCAGTACTGCCAGAGGGTTCACACATCTCATTTCTCACACATCTCTCAAAAAATAAAATAAAACAGAACAGGGGGGTATACGGACATCATAAGTCTGCTCAGGTCATCGCTTCAGATAAAAAGAATGCAAGAATTTAGATTTATTTATTTTATTTCATTATTATTATTATTTTTTTAATTTAAGCAGAGACTGTTATTTCTTTTGCTCTTCTACAGGCTTGTTGGATGTTCAGGTATTCATAAAACAAAAATTCTCTGGGCCATTACATTTTTGTGAAAATGATCAAAACGTTTGCGCTGCCTGTTAACTTAAAAAAAAAAAAAAAAAAAAAAAAAAACTAGGCAGGGAAAGAGTTAAATAAATAGTTCATCCCAAAATGAAAATTGTGAACATTTACTACTGAGCTTTTAGCTTGTATGATTTTTTTTTTTTTTTTTTTTTTTTTTCACAAAGGAAGATTTTTGTTCATACAATCTTACAAGTTTTGTGACACACCATTTTAGGTCTACAAACAAGCTGGTGACTGGTGATGTATCAAAAAAATTGATATAAGACCTCTTTAACTGAATTCATAATGTTTCAAAATATTCTTGTATGGCAGCAGCGTGTTGAACTGAAAATGTCCTACACATGAAACTGGTAAAGCATCTTTCCATTGAATAATTGAGGGCGCCATCTCTTGGTGAAAGTGCACAATTGAGCAATTTAAATCCAGAGCTGAATTTGAACCTCAACCTGAGCTGAACCTCTCATCCCCTCTGGCCTTTCGATTCCCGGTTGCTAGCCCCGTGCTTCACTGCAGCAATCTCACTGTTCAAAGTAGCCTACTCATTCCCTCACATAAGCTGTGGTCACTCTTTTGTTGTTGCTAGTCAGGCCTGTGCGATGTTGGGTTTATTACCAACCTGGGTTTATTCTTTACACTGGCTTTCTCTAACTGACTTGTGCAACACTGGAAACTGAACATCAGGGACCTCATGTATAAAACTTTGCGTAGATTTCATCCTTAAAGTGTGCGTACGCACATAAGGCAGAATTTGCGTACGCACAAAAGTTTTCAGATTTATAAAACCGTTCGTACGCCAGAACCTGCGCAGAATTCACTTTAATCCCAGTCAGCGGGAGATTATGCGCACGTGCGTCTCCTTCCCTAAATAACCATATATGGAGATTACAACGCCTAGTTTAAATATGCGTAACCTAATCTGCATATCATTTGCATATGATTATTCATCCACGTGATACCAAGTTTAACTGTACAAGACGTTAGGAAAATATGAAATGCGGGTGTGCCGTCACATTATTACAAAAAGCCTATATCCTTGCCTTGTTTGCCTGGCCAAATAGTATTTTTACTTGATTTATATTTTAATGGAAAGAGATAGACATGGTTGTGCATTATTTGCAAGAAACAGTTTTCTCAGACAATCTCTAGTTAAAACATAAAACACAGCATGCCAGAAGAAAAGTGTTCAAAAGCAATGCATCCACAACAAATAGGTCTATTTCTATTTATTATATATATATATATATATATATATATATATATATACATTGTGACTTCTCAGTAATGATTTCATATAGTTTAAGAGTTTAACTCCATTAATGAGAATGGCATTAATCTAAATGTTTAAATCAGAAGTAAAACATAGTTTAAACCATTCTGTTATTGTGAATATGGACTGTATTTATGATTTGGACTCATAATGAAGATTTACGGTTTTACTTCATCTGCCGTTAGATTATAGGCTATATGTGCGTCAGTTTCACCAAACGGTCCAACGCGCGCCGCGTGCTGGCGCGGTCATTTAAGAAGGGATGGATGTTTGCTTCAAGTGATGATAGGTTTGTGAAATTATATTTGTATTATCTTTCTGTAGATGTATAATTTTCTTTAGATTATTTAGTAAGCAAAAAGACATTTGACTCCAGCTCACCATCGGTGTCGCCAAAACCCATACTCAAAACCCATACTCTTCTAAAATAGTGTGTACGCATGGTCAAGAGCATCCTTACGGTGCGCACTTATTTACGCCAAGTTTATTTTTTTTATAAATCCCGATGTGCGCGTGAAAAAATGCGTGCGCATATTTCTATGGCCATTTTGTGCATACGCAACGTTTATACATGAGGCCCCAGGGGCCTCATGTATAAAACTTTGCGTAGATTTCATCCTTAAAGTGTGCGTACGCACATAAGGCCGAATTTGCGTACGCACAAAAGTTTTCAGATTTATAAAACCGTTCGTACACCAGGGGCCTCATGTATAAACGTTGCGTACGCACAAAATGGGCATAGAAATATGCGTATGCATTTTTCCACGTGCACATCGGGATTTATAAAAAATAAACTTGGCGTAAATAAGTGCGCACCGTAAGGATGCTCTTGACCGTGCGTACGCACTCTTTTAGAAGATTATGGGTTTTGGCGACACCGATGGTGAGCTGGAGTCAAATGTCTTTTTGCTTACTATTAGACAGAGAATCTAAAGAAAATTATACATCTACAGAAAGATAATACAAATATAATTTCACAAACCTATCATCACTTGAAGCAAACATCCATCCCTTCTTAAATGACCGCGCCAGCACGCGCGTTGGGCCGTTTGGTGAAACTGACGCACATATAGCCTATAATCTAACGGCAGATGGAGTAAAACCGTAAATCTTCATTATGAGTCCAAATCATAAATACAGTCCATATTCACAATAATAGTTTAAATAAATAAAAGAATGGTACTATGTTTTACTTCTGATATAAACATTTAGATTAAATATGCCATTCTCATTAATGGAGTTAAACTCTTAAACTACATGAAATCATTACTGAGAAGTTACTATATATATATATATTCAATAAATAGAAATAGACCTATTTGTTGTGGATGCATTGCTTTTGAACACTTTTCTTCTGGCATGCTGTGTTTTCATGTTTTAACTAGAGATTGTCTGAGAAAACTGTTTCGTGCAAATAATGCACAACCATGTCTATCTCTTCCATTAAAATCTCTTCCATTATCCATTAAAATATAAATCAATTAAAAATACTATTTGGCCAGTGGAAAAGATTGAGAAAAACTTTCTCTGAAATGTATTTAACACTATTTGATTTATTCATTCAAAAACAAGGCAAGGATATAGGCTACAAAAAAAAAATGTTTGTAATAATGTGACGGCACATCCGCATTTCATATTTTCCTAACGTCTTGTACCGTTAAACTTGGTATCACGTGGATGAATAATCATATGCAAATGATATGCAGATGAGGATATGCATAGTAAAACTAGGTGTTGTAATCTCCATATATGGTTATTTCGGGGAGGAGACGCACGTGCGCATAATCTCCCGCTGACTGGGATTTATAAAGTGAATTCTGCGCAGGTTCTGGCGTACGAACGGTTTTATAAATCTGAAAACTTTTGTGCGTACGCAAATTCTGCCTTATGTGCGTACGCACACTTTAAGGATGAAATCTACGCAAAGTTTTATGCATGAGGCCCCTGAACCTGCGCAGAATTCACTTTATAAATCCCAGTCAGCGGGAGGTTATGCGCACGTGCATTTCCTCCCCGAAATAACCATATATGGAGATTACAACGCCTAGTTTTACTATGCATATCCTCATCTGCATATCATTTGCATATGATTATTCATCCACGTGATACCAAGTTTAACGGTACAAGACGTTAGGAAAATATGAAATGCGGATGTGCCGTCACATTATTACAAACATTTTTTTTTTAGTAGCCTATATCCTTGCCTTGTTTTTGAATGAATAAATCAAATAGTGTTAAATACATTTCAGAGAAAGTTTTTCTCAATCTTTTCCACTGGCCAAATAGTATTTTTAATTGATTTATATTTTAATGGATAATAGAAGAGATTTTAATTGAAGAGATAGACATGTTTGTGCATTATTTGCACGGAACAGTTTTCTCAGATAATCCAGTTAAAACATTAAAACACAGCATGCCAGAAGAAAAGTGTTCAAAAGCAATGCATCCACAACAAATAGGTCTATTTATATTTATTGAATATATATATATATATATATATATATATTGTAACTTCTCAGTAATGATTTCATGTAGTTTAAGAGTTTAACTCCATTAATGAGAATGGCATATTTAATCTAAATGTTTATATCAGAAGTAAAACATAGTTTAAACTTATTTATTTAAACTGTTATTGTGAATATGGACTGTATTTATGATTTGGACTCATAATGAAGATTTACGGTTTTACTCCATCTGCCGTTAGATTATAGGCTATATGTGCGTCAGTTTCACCAAACGGCCCAACGCGCGTGCTGGCGCGGTCATTTAAGAAGGGATGGATGTTTGCTTCAAGTGATGATAGGTTTGTGAAATTATATTTGTATTATCTTTCTGTAGATGTATAATTTTCTTTAGATTCTCTATCTAATAGTAAGCAAAAAGACATTTGACTCCAGCTCACCATCGGTGTCGCCAAAACCTATAATCTTCTAAAAGAGTGCGTACGCACGGTCAAGAGCATCCTTACGGTGCGCACTTATTTACGGCAAGTTTATTTTTTATAAATCCCGATGTGCGCGTGGAAAAATGCGTACGCATATTTCTATGGCCATTTTGTGCGTACGCAACGTTTATACATGAGGCCCCAGGCCGTCTGAATTTTGGAGCATACACTAATAAAATATTTCACCTTATTAAGCTACATTCGTATCTTTTACTGCAATAAACACCAGTGACCAGTAAAAACATCCAGATTAGTTTTATTTATTGTACTGTAGATTGAAAACAAGCACATTTGTCGTCTTTGCAGCTGAAGCACAACTTGAAATAAAAGAGGAGCCTTGTTTGATATGTCTTAAACAATGGAGCTGCCTTGGTGTTACAAAGGTTGATAACAATTGAATTAAGATGCAGCATTAAAGACATTCATTCACCTTTTAAGCATGATTTGATCCTGATTGTTATTATGACAGTGATGTATGCATTAAAGTAGACTACTGCAGTGTCATTATCAAGGGAGGAACACAATTACATGTTTCCTGCTCCCTGTAGAGAGAGTAAGTAAGACTTCACACTGACAGACTCCCATATAGAGAAATGGGTTTGCTACTGTGTTCTGCGGTGGGAGAGGGAAATGTACAAGTAGGAAGGAGGTGGCAGGAGAACTGTGTAGCGCATGATGAGTGTCCTGAGCTGGGTTTGTTCTCTATTTCTCTCTCTCTCTCGCTTTGGCCTTGCCTGTCTTTTCTGTTCCTCATTGCAATAAGTGTTCGCGCCGCTTCTCTGTTACACCTGTTCTCACTTTATTCTCATTACTTTGTCTCTACTTCTAGCGTTTGTTCCCCTTGTTCTTTGTCTGATTATTTCGTGTGTATCATCTTGTCTAGTCTAGAGGAGTTGTGCTCGTCTTGTGTGCTGTCTCTGCCCTGTATTCCTGCTGCAGCTGGTGATCTTCTACAGTCATCTCCCAGCAACTTTGTGGCCACTTACAAGAAATGTATCCATTCTTTGGCAGCTCCTTGTTTAACTGTTTCCGAAGAGAGTTATCAGGATATTGTAGCTAGCAGTAGATTTTTTTTTTTTACGTTTGCAAATTTACAGCACAAATACACCAAGAAACTTTACAACACACTACAGCCTTGTGCGATGCCAGTGGTACCAGGCTCATCTAAGCAGAACTATGAGCGTTTCATCCTAGAGATGCATTCATCTACATCAATGACTTCCCCTCTGTGAGAGCTCTAACAAAGTATCTCCTTTTGAGCAGAAATGAGGCACTGTACAGCCGGTACTTCAACTGAAGGCGACATTTTGAAGTGAAAATCAGTTCATTCCCCATTGAGCATGCTACAGTACAGCTGTGATTACATCAGAAGACACACATCAAGTGTTCAAGAATCCTCACCAATCCTCACCAGTGAGGGATTACAGGAGACATGGTCCTAAAACTCTCTTAAACCCATCATAGTTTGTAGACTTACTAATTCTGATTCATTAACATACTCAAGGTTATTTATTTTTTTGAAAGTGTTATATAGTATATATATATATATATATATATATTCGGTCTTTGGTTTGCGCATGCGCCGGAAGTGATCGCTTGTACGTCTACGTCGCTCATGTTTACACAGAGATTTTGGAAGTTTTACCTGTCACTAAATATATTAAGATATACAGGAAGTGGATACAAAGTTAAATGGATATGCACTGGATCAAAGACACCTACATCATGGATGCCCTTAAGGTAAGCTAAAAGATATCAAAAATTTATTTCAAAGAGAACAATCCCTATTTTATATATGTTGATAAGTACACATTGATGGCCTAAGACACGAAACGAGTGGTTTGTGTGAGAAAATGAACAGTATTTATATCGTTATTACCTCTTGTAATCACAGTCACGTCCAAGTACTCTGAGGGCGCGGGCGCTTCAGTCTGTGCAAGCGCGCCAGCAAGCACCGTAAAGCCCCGGAAGTGATCTCTCACCCGTGTACGTCGCTCATTGCTTACACAGAGATTTCAGAAGTGTTATCTTTCACTGTGAAGATCTAAATTTAGATATACAGGAAATTGCAATGGAAGACGATTTCGATATATCAACAGATGACGTTGATTTTTTTTTGCAACCACGCAAGAGATCACTTCCGCCATTTTCCGACGCTTGCGCAGACCGAAGCGCCATAGCTGTCAACCCTCCCGTTTTTTCCGGGTTTCTCACGTATTTTTGCTCTTTTCCCGCTGTATTCCCGTTTTAGTATTTTCCCGTAAAATATCCCGTATTTTTACTCTGATTGTGTGAGACGTACGAGCTCGGACTGATTCGTCTTGAAGTCGTTTATCCTCGGATGGGGCGGCGCGCGCTGGCCGGAGACACAATGGCGTGTCCGTTTTTTATTTCGGCTCCCATGTTAACAGATTAGAGCTTGCACACTGCCCGCGTGACACGCGCGTCTCCAGAAAACGCGTGCGTGCTAGAAATAGAACTGACGCCTATATATTTTTTCACGCGACACACAAGCGTGTTGAAAGCGTTTCCAGGCAAAAAAAATAAATAAAAATAGGAAACGATGTTTATATGTCATTTTGAACTCGAATAGCCTACATTTTACATTTTGTTGTTTGAAAGTCAAGGTTTTTACATAAATTCAGATATCAATGTAATTTAAACAAATAATAATTATAATAATCGATTTATATTGCCATTAGTTTTGCCTATATATAATTTAATGTCATATAACATATGAATAAAATATCTTTTCTTTTTTTTCATTTGTTTCTTATGCTCTTAACAATGTGATTACACGAAGAAGAAGAAAAAACTTTTGGAAAAAAAAAACGTTCTGGGCCTCAGGAGGATATAAAGATGGGATAGGCTACAATAACAACAGAGTGTGTCTTCTGAGTGACGGTCCACCACCAGGCTAAATATAGGCTCTTTAAAACTACACAAAATGTGTAAATGTAATTGAAATAAACAGACAGCCCAATTCCCTATTTTGTGGGTTTTGGAAGATGTGATAACAGTTGAAATTGTTGTCGTAAAGGCAAGAGCAACACACCGCTAATCCAAATGTAGATTTTTTTTTCTTTAAATGACACTAGTTTCTAGGCTAGTTATTAACTCTTTAGACTTTTAAGGATTAGTGCTTTATTTTTAAAGTTTGTGGGTAAGAATCGTGTAAAAAAAAAAATCCCTTATTTTGAGGATGGAATCCAGGAAAACTCCCTTATTTTCAATGTTCAATGTTGACAGCTATGCGAAGCGCCTGTGCCTTCAGATCACTTGGACGTGGCAGTGGTTACAAGAGGTAAAACGATATAAATACTGTTCGTTTTCTAACACAAACCGCTCGTTTCACGTCTTAGGCCATCAATGTGTACTTACATTATGAGTTATTAAATCATGTTTAATTTGGACTTCTCTGTGCATGCTCTTTGAGGTGGTGATCATAGACCTCCATTGTATGACTGACAGACAAGAACGGTTTGAGCTAAAAATATCTAAATTGAAAATACTGTGGAAACAAAGACACCTACATCTTGGATGCCCTTGAGGTGAGCTAAAACATATCAAAAATTAATATCAATGTGACCTATCCCTTTAAGCAAATAGTAAATTGCCTACAGTTTTCTTCTTTCTTTTTGTATACTGTAAACTCAATCTTTTTAGTTACTATCTTTTTGGATGTCTTGATATACTGTAGCTGTAAAACGTTTCATGTTTGTCTTAATGTCTAACGAGGGTGGGGTTTATGACATATACTGCATCCAGCCACCTGGGGGCGATCGAAACACTTTGGCTTCACTTTTCAGGACTTGTGCGGCACACTTGTGTGAAACTTGCAGGATGTTTTAATAGTAATACAAAGCCAAAGGATAAAGGCAAATCTGATTCCCCATGTTATGAACCCTTAAACTGTTTTAGGAAATGTAGGACAAACATAAAATAAGTAATTGTTCCGGCCCTAGTCAACACTAAAAACACACAAAACTACAAATTTATACACTTCACATTTCATGGCATTTGATGACGTTTAGACATAAAGGATTTAGATCACATATTTTCATGAAATCATATGCAATTGGTTTGTGAATGAATTGTCATCAGTTTTGAGCGTTTCGACAAACATTTCAAAAAGCTCACTATACAAAACAATCGACCAAGTTAAACACAGTATACAGTCATATTAAAAATCAATATGTAGGCTACATTTTCTGAGTTCTGATGGTTGTTAATAAATTAGAATTAGAAGTAGCGAATCGAAGTCCATTTCGTTAATGAATCACTTTTTTGAGTCAGTTCAGTCAAACGGGTCAGTTCGGATCACTCACTCCAGCTGAATCGTTTAACCCTTATGCTGCATTAGGGACATTTTTGGTCTTTTGCAGTTTAATTTCTTTGACCATTTTGGCTGTTTTAATGCAAATGGTATGAAATTTGGCAAAATTGTGACTTTTTGGATACATGTAAAAAATGTGATCCCATTTTGCAAAATATGTATAACACACACTGTGTAGATCAAATAGTAACACTCAGCACCATAAAGACCAAAAATGGCCCATTGAAACCCATTAAAACGTTGTTTAAATCTGAGGCTGTCTGTAATACATGAAACATGATTTTTGCACAAACATCCTTTCATTTTGAAGCAAAAGCATTATATTTGCATTATATAGTGTATTCCACCAGATGACGTCACTACATATTTATTCCCTATGGGTGGAAATGCACCTTATTTTAGGCAATAGGCAATGTTTAATAGGTGGCCATTTTTGGTCTCTAACGCGCTAAGTGGGATTTTTTGCAAAGTGGGACTGTGATAATCCAAATCTAAAGTTTTCTCTTTGCATTTAGTTTATTGAAAATAATTGCATTTTTGTGTTTTTTCCTCTTATACAAATCGATGGTTTCGCAAACAAAACTGGTAATTAAAGGGTTAAAATCCTGAAATTGAATACATTTTTGGTAGTTATGATGAGGACTGATGCTGGTTAAAAGATTTAACTTGGTAAAAGTGGAAAATAATAATAATATATAATATTTTAGGCAATGTTTAATATGTGGCCATTTTTGGTCCTTAATGCACTCAACGGTGTTAAAAATCTAATGCAGCACAAGGGTTAAAGCGGGATCTCTAAACTAAACTAAAAGAGCACGGGAATAAGTGTTGTTTACATACAATCCACTGAATTTGACCTTGCTGCAAAATGCATTCTACAGCATGCAGTGTTGAAGAAGGTCTTTAAGTTGCCACACCTGTACAAGCCTTGTGAATCTGGTAAAGACTGCAGGGAAAGACCTTTTCAAACACATCCTTGCCACTGTCGACTTTGGCTTGCTAGTTAATGACACTTAATATTTAAAAAATAGAACTATTTATTTGACTGCACTGACACTATTGGATGAGAACAAAACTTGAACTGAACTGCCACGTACCATTATAGTATCAGGCCATACTGTGCTAGTTCTAAATACTATCACCTGCCACAAAGGCAAGCAGAGAGAATAAAAGGGTCTGTTGTTATAAGTAACCACTGGGTGCTGCTGTGCCCCCATCCTCTCAGCATTAGGCCGCAACAACTGCTGAAATGAAAATGAACTTGATGTGTTTCCAAACTCAAGGGAATAACCACTGTTTATTACACTTCAATGTACAGCTTCAGCAATAACACTGACTCTCTGTTGCTATTCAGTGGTATATGACAAACAAACACGATTTTCTTATGCTACTAATTCACTGCCTGCATTTTGGCAGTGCATATACTTTGGCAGGACCTTCCTAATTAGGCCCCATGCATGAAATTAATGAGTTTAAAGAAAACTTGTTACAGTCAAACTGGAAACCATGCTATTTATTTGAAAGGAATTGGGCTTATGGGTATTATGGTATATGGAGAGCCCTGATACTTAGACACAATGAGGGGCTAGTAAAAGGAGAGAAATATTAGAGCAGGCTGTGTGTGTCTCTTTAGTTAGCTTGGCCATCTTGGATGTGATTACGCAAAAGGAGTATTCGCATGGACAGCAGCAGATGAAAACGATAGCTACACAAAACCCTGTCATAGTCTACCAGCTACTAACTAGCTAAACTTTGACGCCCTGAACGCTATAGTAAGTATGCAATGAATCTAAATTATCCCCAGTATTAACAATGAGGGTTGTATAGTTTACTTGCATCATGATGCGCTTTCCTGCAGTGAAGAGAGTCTGTCAGAAATGCGACTCTTTTATTGCCCTAAAAACAAAACGCTGGTGATTTCACACTATGGGCTATATGCACGCATAAGTTCCGCATTTGACGTAAGGATGCTCGACCATTTCCGGTTGTGTAGATTAAAGCGGAGGAAAACCGGAGAAAACGGGATTATGGCAGAGTCTTCAATATTTACTGTCCTCCCGTCTTTGAAACGAAACGTACATACGTTTAGATGTAATTTTATATATAGTTATGTTTATTTAATATAATTTTTAAAAGAAGCATAAACACAACGAGGGGTGTCTGTTTTATCTGTTTTTGTGACTAACGTTTCATTAGTATAACCATGGAGTATAAAATTCAATATAAACTCTCGGTATTGCATTGGACTCTATGATCGGCGGAAGTTATCGAGCATCCTTAATCCTTCACCGGAAATAACGCCGTGCATAGAGCCCATTGCACCCCAGGCCATCACCTATCACCTTTCTCTCTTTTTATTCGCTCTCTCCGTCTCTCGTTTTCTCTCCTCCATTGCATCACTCTCTGAATTATTAAGCTCTGTCATTCTTTCCGAGGGAATCCGTCTCATCAGATCTGTAGGCCATCTCATCTGCTTCACCGCTCTTTCACCTCAAGCACCAACACTCGCAAAACCGCCTCCTGACAGATAGGAAATCGCTCATATCACGGCTCGCACACACACTCACACAGTGTACACTCTCTTACCTTTTTCCTGTTCTTGGCACACAGTCATTTCATCATTGCTGGCAAGGAGAGTAATTAAATAAAATCTGCAATGCTACTAACTTAACCACATTTTTTTCAGCAGCTGGTCAAAAGATGAGTTGTTTTCTAAAACCGTAGCTTTATAGTAACAGGCTTGTTTTATTTCCATTAAGCAGCTGTATATTGTGACAAAATACTACATAATTAAAGACGGTGCCTATGTTCCAAGTCATTTCAGTCATGAAAGTGCAGCTCCGTACCTTTCTCTTTGAATGGGCAAGAATCAAATTCTCCAAAGCTGTTCACCAAGCTGTTCATTGGTTTTTGAGGAAGCTCACACTTCCTCATTAGTGTTGTATCTAAACGTTCAAATCTTGATTTAAAAAACCTGCATTTTTCAGGCTGTACCAACCATACAGTCCTTAAGCGCGCGTCTCAGAACACTGGCGGTTTCTATAGAACTTATGTAGCTCCGCCCCTTTTCAGCGTTGCGCTCGTTGTCTTTTGACTTCCGGTCTGTATTTTCACAGCGATCTTGCATAGGTGAATGAACTGCTGTAATGAAATTCCCGTCGACATTAAGACATCTGCTTTACAATGTTAATGACAGACATTAAAATGCTCATGATAACTTTTGTTAACTCTACAATAAGTAAATCCACTTCACCGGCTAATTACTCCTCGACAGCGATGCCATAAAAATATACAGAGCGACCGCAAAAACGGAAGTTCAAAGACAATACGAATCCGACGAGCGTTCTTGTGTAGGCTGCCATCTTGTGGCGACGCCATTACTGAGCTGTTACACCGGCATAGACATATGCACCGGTATGTAAACAAACCTCGGAGATAAGGTGATAACGCACCCTTGATGACAGCTACAGCCAGGCAGACTTGTTGGGTTGATGATGTTAGACATTGGCCTCCAGTCACAGATGAAGGTACAAACGATCTTACAGATTATTTATGAAAATAGCTTGGCAAGCTAGCTAGGCTAACGTTTGCTACCGAGGAAACTAAAAAAAGATCTGTCCATTTGGCAACAATAAATAAATGAAATCAAATAAACAATTTCATGTTTTTCATTTGTGTCCATTATTTATCTCATTTTTACATTGCAACGGGCATGGGTAAGGTAACGTTACAGCTAGAATACATAATATCGACCAACTACTGTTTTTAAACCATGGAAAGAGGTCAATATAACAGCAGGAGAACAATTATGTCACATAACGTTACATTTAGCTCAGGAAAGCCATTTAATGACCATAGCATGTAAATTGAATAGAAAAAATAACAAGAGAGGAGATTTTGCTGATCACTATATCACATATTATATTTTTTTACTTATGTCATTAAATAATTGTTATTATACGCGAATGTCCGCGTCTTGTACTCGCCCAGGAAATCTGTGTAAACCGTACGGCACCAGACAGGGGCAGTCGACCCGGGGTATTCACAATGTTTTCTCTTCAAAATTGAAATTTTACTGCCACCATTAAAACAATTTATAACGGAAACTGTTTACCCACTCGACATTATACAAGGGCTAACGTTGTAACGTTAGTGACAGTCGTAAATCGCGAGCTGTTTATTCCAGTGGACGCAAGTTGCAACTAAGACAATAGAAGGCAATGGCGCAACGCTACCCAGCAACAGCTCAGTAATGGCGCCCGCTTACTTCCGGTAGTTTCGCCGGATTCGTCTATATTCTAAAGATGACGGCACCCACGTTTCTCTGGTGTAAGGTCTATAGCAAACAAAGCTTGTAACGGCAGCTGCAGTGACACCATGACTTTAGTAAATGGTTCCCAGATTGCAAACTGACATTGAATCAACGTGGAAACATGACATCGAAACAACGTTGATATGGCATTATTTTGCTCATCGAATTAACGTTGAACCAACGTCAGACGCGGCATTCGTCAAAACTAAAGGAAAATCAACTGGGAAAGCAAACCAATTGCGTCGATTTTCATTTTGGTTTGAGGAATGCCGCGTGTGACGTTGGTTCAAAGTTAATTCAATGAGCAAAACAATGCCAGATCAACGTTGTTTCGATGTCATGGGAGAAGTCGTTCCCACGTTGATTCAATATCAGTTTGCTGTCTGGGTTATAGGCTTTTATTTAGAAGGCGGGACTTTTTGCGCATTTTTCCCATTAGTAATACCTTTACCTTAGTAAATACCTGAAGTTTTGAATGAAGCAGTTTAGTTTTTGTTTTCACATCATTTTCACTCTGTTTTCTTTCTTTCTTTCTTTCTTTCTTTCTTTCTTTCTTTCTTTCTTTCTTTCTTTCTTTCTTTCTCTCTCTCTCTCTCTCTCTCTCTCTCAAATGGATGTAAAGATGATTGAGAGAAAAGCAGAATAAACCTCAGATGTTTGAAAGCACTGAGTTCTGATTTACTGATCTCAATTTACAGTTTGGTTTTCTTCTAATAATTGTCCTCTTTAATTCTATTATCCATCATAACTAAGAAATACACATTATACATCTTTGAAAACTATTTAATTAATTGAAATATGCAGTGTGAAGTCTGAGAAGGAAGAATGTCGTACAATTAAAGTTAAGTTTAAATCATCTCAATGAATAACATAACATTAAGTCAAGATTTCACCTCTTCTAACACACTCACCTGTATAAACTCATCATCAAATAACTTACACTTCACCTGAGATTGATTTAATTCTCTGTTTTATTAACAATTTTTTCTCTTTAACGACTGAGGTAATTGTCATTAATCTGTACATGAACCCTTTAGGTGCATTTCTGAGAAACATACATAAGAAAACAAAACAAAAGTATGTACATTTGATTATTTTAATAAAATGTTTTAATCTTAGTTCATTTCAACATTTATCTGTCTAACGTCTTCTTTGGTATCCCCTCTCTCACAAATGAAGCTCTGGGAAGTCTGATTCATTTCAGTGAATATGGTTGTTAAGTCATTTCCAGGTCCAAATGCACCTTCAAATCATAAAGGCAAACAACAAATGATGCTTATTCACTCACAGTTTCATGTCGTACACATTCGAATAATCGTAATCTTAATCTTTATCTTCATATGGAAATATCAGTTAGCCAGACAGTGATTTTATTATTTTCTGAATCATAAAACAATTAGTGTCTTGGAAACTGCAAGCTTGGGGACTTTTGTGACTTTAAAGTTCGTAAAGGGATAGTTCACCCAACAATCCTTTCATTAATTACTCGCCGTCATGTCATTCCCAACCTGAAAGTCTTTCGTTCATCTTCGGAACACAAATGTAGATCTTTTTGATTAAATCTGCAACCTTTCTGTCCCTCCATAGACAGCTACACAACTGACTCTTTGACATTCAAAAAGTTCATAAAAAGATTGTAAAACGAATCCATATGAATTGAGTGGTTTAGTTCAAAAAATGCTTTAGATGAACTGAATGAATTTAGGCTTTTATTCACAAACACTCATCAGCTCGAACATTAGTTGTGGTAAACGAAAGCTCAAGCATGTTCGCTTTACGTGCGAGAACCAATGAGGTTCATTCTTGTGTTACGCAGCACGTTTGAGCTTCCTCAAAAACCAATCAGGTTCATTCTTGTTACGCAGGACGTTTAAGCTTCAGCAAGAACCAATGAGGTTCATTGTCAAGTAACGCATCAAGTTTGAGCTTCTGCAAGAACCAATGAGGTTCATTCTTGTGTTACGCAGCACGTTAAAGCTTCCCCACGACACATTACAATGCAATACAATGATGATCGAGAGATGAACAAATAAACATGATAAATTCATCCATAAGGCTAATAGTAGCATGTTGTAGCTAACAACCTTTTCAAAAATGTAATTGGACTTTTTTTCACTTAATTCACTTGTTCATTGTCTCTCTCCCCTTTTGTTGATCACTTCAATTTTTCCTTCACAGAAGCCCTTTCACCCCACATCATCTCTTGCTCCCCTTTGTCTTGCCTTCATTGTTAATTTGCCCTCTGTTTTTCTGTAACGTCACGGCCCAGTGCTGAACGTCACTAAAGTGATGGAGGGAAAAAGTGGAGGGTTGAGGCGAGGGACTGACGAGGAAAATAGAGCGAGTGTTCTGTGTTTGTGTGCATGTGAGACAGAGACACACACACAAACACACAGATCAGTTGCCTGTGGGTGTGAGGGTGGTGTAAAATGGCTCAGTCTGGTGAGAACACAACAGGCGTTTAATGCATCTTGCCGAAACCATAGAGTGCTGGTAAGAGATTTCCCCAGCGTAACACAATCGCATCCCTAAAGAAAGATCTTCTTTGCCAAAAAAAAAACACAATGAAGACAATAGGGACTCCATGATGAGTGGTGCGAGTCTCTAAACTCATCAGCATCAATGTCCATTGGAGACTGACCACTTGAGAATTCATCTTCATGACTGCATACAGCCCCCAGCTTCATTTCTAAAACAAATATAACGTGCATCCAAACCAAACAAAACTTTGGCAGATTTAGTATTCAATGACTGTGACATCACTTTCTGAAGTTGATTTCCACTAAAAATTGTAAATACGCAACTAAATCAGTTATGAATACTAATTTCATGTGTTTGTATCTCACATTTCATTGATTAGTTAAGATTACTGATCTGTGGTAAGTTCTCGCAACCTAGCAACCCTGTAAAATCATCTCTCTGTGATTCTATCTGCATTGCTTTTCATGTGAAGGCCAAGCCCTTGTTGAAGTCGTATCAAAGGGCCTTTTACATTCGATGACACCAACAAGTCGCAACAAGTGTTTTTTTTAAATTTATTTATTTATTTTTTCACACGAGTTCTCTTCATTGCATAGATATGTCAATAACATCGATCAAGTCACCTCAACTACAGCACAGATGCAATTCTAACAACACAAGTGCACCATGCTCACGTATCATAAAAAGGGTTGTGTGAGTGAGCATACAAGCCCATTAAGTATGGTGTGCAGTGATTCTGTGGTTTCTGCGTGAACAGTGTTTGCTTGAGAAACAGATGTGTGCTCAGCCACCAGGAGCAGAATTTGGAGGCAAGTGCTTTTGGAAAGCCCTCAAAAACACTGCAAACAGATTAACAGGAGCATAAAAATCACTCAAACACATCCGGAGGGATCGTACTCCAAAACAAATATAGATTGGCAGATCATTGGCCAATATCCACATTTTGAGGGGGGTATGAATGCATGAGAGAAAGAAAGGGTGAATTTAAATGTTAAGACAGGATTTGGAAACTTTTGACCATGTTATACACCCGGCGCAATGCGACGCAAGTGTTGTTTTTTTTTGCTAGTTTCAGCTAGGGCTGGACGATTTGGGGAAAATGTCATATTGTGTGATTATTGTAGTCAACATTGCGATATAATAAACAAATGGTTTCATGAGTCAACTTGCTTGGTTGTCAAGGAAAATGCACACGCAGAATAGTAATAATGATGAAATGTGTATTTCTCAACTCAAACTAGCAACAACAACTAAATGCAGTGTTTTCAAATTAAAATAATATTTTTTACAAAATTAAATAATGACATCTTTACATTGTGTATATAGTGAATTCGCCATGGCGCGAGCGCAACTGGCTTTAAAAAGCGATGGCATATGAGACTCTGATTGGTTTATTGCATGTTACGCCCAAAACACACCCATACTCATTAAGAGAATAGGGACTACTCTTTTAGACCATGCGCCGACCATTTTTCCCATCGTTAATTTAGCAAAAGTGGATTCGGACACGTCCTACAAGTTGCTTAACCTATTTTAAAACAATGTAAGAACGTATGTTGTCATAATTGATTGATAATTTATTTTTACAAGGGGAATAACTTGCTACAAGTGCAAATACATTGAACACAACCTCATTTTTAAAAAAAAGGCACGGTGTGTGGTAAATGTTGTCTATGCTGTTATCTGACCCCGATTTAAATGTATAGACCCCTGTATTTACATAATTTTGCAATGTTAAAGCCATTGCACCATGGGCACATCTCAAAAATAATTTCCAGCCACCATTGTGGTTCATCATTAATGCACAAACTAAAAATAATCCCGTATTACGTGAATGTGTGTGTCAGTGGCACAGCAGAACTATTATCTTCTCTCCAAATCTCTATTTTGCTCAAATAGCAGTATGATGCACCACAAGAATCAGATTAATACCTGCCATTCAGTCGCATTAATTTGCACACGCAGTTACCGCTTCTGAAATTACTGTCATGCCTGCAAAATCACTTTGTGGGCACAATTTAATCCATTTGAATTGACATTGCCCTGTATCTTGCACGTGTATAGAGGTACACCCCAAATTACGTTCATTAGCCCCCCATCCCATAAAAAAACTGCCAATATGCACTTTTTTACACATCTAATTACATTAATAGATCCGAACCTTTAGTACGTCAAGCCTTCGTTTGTAACACAGACTGAAAAAGCTTTCAAGTCACTTTCTGCTCAATGAAACAGAGGCGACACAACCAGACTCAGCAGAGACTGGCCTCAGGGAGAACCATTCAAATATAATGACACAACTCAAAACACCCCAAAACACATCCTCAAATAAACATTGACATATACGCTAAAACACAAAACTCTAAAATCACTTTATCCACCGACACCGTCTTCACAGGCCTCTTAAATGGACATCCTTGTGTGCTGCTTTTTATCTGCAAATCAGACAAAAGACATCAGTGCCAAAGTGAAACCCATTAGTTTCATTAATTTACTGCGCTCTACTCACCTCATGCTCTTAATATCTTGCTATATAACTGGATCTGTAATTGCACAGCGAAGAGGAACGTCCTCCATTCACTGGTTTTAAAAATATCTCTTATTTATTCTCCATCAATCCACAAAACACGTCAAAGCTTTCATGCACGACACCTTTAAACCCTCACAAACGTTGGATCCTTCGTCCAGACAAGCCCATCTACAGTACGTGAAACTGACCGATTTGGTGCGTTTCCAAGGTGGGTAGGTGTTGTGGCCGCTTATAATGTACACAGAGTGGGCGCTGGATGCATACTGTACAAAAGCACTTTCTTTTGCTGTTTGCATGATTTTAGGGCAGGAAAGGGCTGTTTTCAGGAAAAGCACAAAAGAATTGCGATGCCTCATCTCCACAGTTCAGAGGAGCATGTAAGAGTGAATAGGGGCTGCTTGGCTGGTTCATTCTCGACTTCTGTAGGGACGCCGAGGAGGTTAAATGTAGCGATTCTGTGAAATAGGATGACCTGCTGGCATCCGTGTGAACAAATCAACTACAGGCTTTAGCGCTTCAAGAGTTATATTCATTCCCAGAGTTACAACGAGGAGTATATTTGGATGCAAAGTAAGCACCTTCCCGCTGTGTCAGACGATAAAAGTTGTTTGTTAGTTTAAAATGTCATACATAGAGGAAAAAGTAAAAGAAATGGATGGTAGCAATAACATACGGTCTTTCTCTGAGGTATTTATTCTGATGTAATAAAGTGGAGAGGATGTCCTCTTTAGGTCACAAGTCAAAATCCCTTCCACAACTTACCGCTGATCAAAGAGAAAACCCGATATAGCAAACAATTGTTGTTCTGCTGCTGCCGAGCTGTAATGACCTCAAATAAGACTGATTGCCAGTTATGCTCACATTAAACAGGGTTATTTTCATTTCTGCTATTTTTGACCTCACAGCTCAGGATAATATCCAGTGAAATGTTTAAAGAGGAAAACTGGCTTTTTAAATTTTATTATATTGTTGTCTGAGGTCAACTTATGACAATCGCTTGGTTTTTGCATTCAAAAAAATCCAAATGAATTAGTAATAGGCTATTTTCTACCCTAGTTTTGAGCCTAGTTTAAAAACACTCGGTTTTTATGGGCGTCTCGCACTGAAGACTTGGAAGTAAACGCCCACTGCTGTGAGTGGATAACAGTTTTGCATATTATAATGAGTTTCAACTCACCTGTCGGTGTTGGTCGGTGCACGTGAGGGAAATTGTACTGAAAACGTCCAATGTTGTAAAATGGCAACCGGAATGATTCGCCCATACATGTTCGACCCAGAGTGTTGAACCATTCCTGTCAGATCCAATATAGTCGGCACAGCACAGTTCTTTAATCTTAATCGGTCTGCAAATCCAGTCCTGTTTACAAAACAATCCTCAATGAAATGAAGCGAACAGACAATGTTTTACCCTCATAAAAATAAAGTTTATCCATGCAATCTTATTGGAATCCAGAGGAAGCTTATGCAGCAACTGTCTTCTTCCACAACCAGGCGCTGCACAATATTTTGTATTGCTCGGTAGCTCGATCCGGTTTGTCATCACGAGGTAAGCCTATGTTATTTAGCGTGTAATGCGCAAATCGGTGGGCGGGGCTAAACGGCCGTGTTGAAGTAGGCGTTGATCTTCTTCTTCTGCGGGGGTGGTGTTTTATCCTCTTAGTCGTCATAGTTTGAAAAACCCCACTTTGAAAAACGAGTCGTTTGCTGGGCCACGACTTTTATTGGACTAACAAGGACGTTTTCAGTTCTAAAACGTACAGCATATTCTTATAATATGTGATGCGATCTGGGAAAACCCGTCGGATGTCCCGCTGGTACGTTTTCAGTAAGATCTAAATATAGATTGAATGTCAGTTTTTTGTAAAAATTGGGTTTTTATTAAGTTATTATTCCATAACATCTTGTTTATCATCTCTGAATACGTCTTGAGAAAATTCACTAGTTTAGTGCAGAAAAAGAGCGATTTATAATGTCCAGCTGAAAAGACTGTTTCTCTTTTTACACGCAGGCAGAGCGGAGGGGCAAAAAACAATATCTGCCGTTTAGCTCTCCATCTCTTAACACTACAAAGACAGTTCACCGATCAAAATAAACCACATAACAGAATAAAGTCCAGTCGGGTGAACTACAACAGCCCGCAAGTTTTTATTTATTTATTTTTATCCAGCGTTATCGTGTGGTGTGATGCGGAGCACAAGAGAACAACAGAGTTTGAAGCTGCTTGTTTAAAAGATCTTGCTCGTCTCTCAATCATCCAATTTCAAAACGGTTTTCACAGGTTGAATTTTGAGTTCGTAAGCTTTCGAATGATACCCAATCTATGATGATTAATAAAATATGTGATATGAAAAAAGGCAATAAAAAAGGAAGCGCCAGTCGTCCCGCTAGCAGGACGTGACCATTAATTAAACCTGTTTTTCTCAAATATCCATTTCTGAAAATCACAGCGATCAGCCGACTTCAGATAACCATAACTTTTGTTACAGAGAGACGATAAAAGAAATAAAAACAGATTTGGAAAGGGCTTGAAACCAACATGGCCTCAAACCTGTAATATGTCAAATTTCACCATGTGGTGGGTTTTCCCAGGTCGCATCACTTATGATGACCTCTTAGATGTCAAAAGCTCCAGGAAAATTGGATTTCTCAGTTCATCACCCCTTTAATACTGTATGTGTTTTTGTGGAGCCATCAGTCAATCAGTTTTGTCGTAATGTAATTATGCGGCTCTTCAGGTACTTGACTCAGACAACCTGCATGGCTACTTACATTATCTTTAACCAAGGGGTCGCATTATTAGATTCCCAGTTAAATAGAAATAAAATGGGGGTGCGGTCGACCCTCTTCCCTATGTGGTTGTGTTTGTTTCTCTTGTTTATTTACGTGTCTACAAACACCCGGACATTAAATCGACAGGAACTTTTAAAGATTGGGACACTGTATGGTGAATTAGCTTTAAGCAAACCTTACAGCTTTGAACAACTACCACCGCAGATCACATGACCAGTGGGGAGCCTGTGGATTATTACCTTGAGAGACAGATGCAGGAGGCGGCGCAGAGAACGACGACAGAAGGTTGCAGAGCAGGGATTAGGGTCCGGCTAAGGAGGGCACCGCACAGGCCTGCACTACCTAGCCTTCTTGTGTCCAACGCCAGATCGCTATGCAATAAGATGGATGAGCTGGCGATGATCAGAGGCAAACAGATATGCTAAAGACTGCTTGCTCGTAGTGACGAAGCTATCATGCTAACTCCAGAGGGGGTCTCTACATCTTCTCTAACAACAGCTGAAGCACCGATGCCACAGTGATTGAAAGACACTGCTCACCAGACCTTGAATTTGTCCCACTGAGATGCCGACCCTTCTAACTGTCGCGTGAGTTCACGGTTGTTTTTATCACAGCTGTTTACATTCCACCCAGTGCTAATGCTAGTGTAGCTGTAACTCCAGTCCACCCACCCGGATGGGATTTATATTTTGGCCGGGGACTTTAATCATGCTAACTTGCTGTCCTTCCCAAATTTCATCAACATGTAACGTCCAACCAGAGGTGATACAACTTTCGACCATGTTTACAGTAAAGGGGCATACAACGTCTCCGCTCAACTCCATTTAGTGCAGTCTGACCGTCTGACCCTCTTTCTCACACCAGCGTACAGACCTGTGTTTAAGTGATCTGAGCACAACTAACATAATTGTGGCCTACAACTGCAATTCTACAATTGCAAGATTGTTTTGAGCGCACTGACTGGCCAATTGTCTCACTGGAGAGTCTTGAGGATTACACCTGCACTGTTCTGCACTATATTAAGACCTGCACTGACAATGTCACTGTTGAGAGACAGGTCAAATGCTATCAAAACAACAAACACAGGGAGGTCAAGCTGCTGCTGAAAAAACGTGAATAAGTCTTCAGGTCCAATGAAATGGAATTATACAGTACCACCAGACCCAAATTAAAGACAGGCATCAAGGAAGCAAAATGGGAGGAAGATCGAGGGGCACTTTAACGAGGGGATCCCCAGCGTGTTTGGCAAGGAATCCAACACCTCACGAACTTTAAAGGTTCAAAAGACCCAATCTCAAGGACCAGCAGCAATTTGGCTGAGGAGCTCAACTATTTCTTTGCACGCTTTGAGGCATATTGGACCAGGAAGAAGTGAACATCGGCCACACCAATAACACTCTTGCCCACAGATGCCCTGACATTCCCTTTTAGTGCAGAGGAGGTCAGGAGAGCATGTTTTGGCATGAACCCTAGGAAGACTGCCGGGCCCGACAGGATCCCTGGGAGAGTGTTGAAGGGATGTCTACCTGTTCCATCCCCAAGTGCCTCAAATCTGCCATCATTGTGCCGATCCCGAAAAAATCAGCTGTGAGTAGCCTCAATGGCTATAGACCAGTGGCCTTCACTTCCACTGTCATGAACTGCTTTGAAAGACTCCAGTTAAATCACATAAAAGCTTCCCTTCCCTCCACACTGGACCAGCTTCAGTTTGCCTATAAAGCAACCGTGCAACCGTGTGCTGACCCACCTTGAACATCCTGGCACGTATGCAAGACTGCTATTTGTGGACTTTAGTTCTGCATTCAACTGCATCTTCCCTGGAAGACTGGAGTCCAACCTACACGGACTGGGTATCAGCACAAACATCTGCAGATGGTTCCTCACAGACTGTCCCCAGTCAACTTTCCTCTGTTCTCACATTGAGCACTGGGGCACCCCACACTCATGAAACCAATACTTTTATCAAGTTTGCGGATGACACCACTATAGTTGGACTTATTCACAACAGTGATGTGTCCGCCTACAGGGATTAAATCCAAAAACTCTTCACCTGGTGCTCCATCAACATCTCTAAGACCAAAGAGGTGGTGGTAGACTTCCGCAGGAAGAGGACTGAGCTTGCTCCGGTCTACATCAATGGAGACACTGTGGAGAGGGTTAAGGACTTCAAATTCCTGGGGACACACATCTCACAGGACATCAACGGGCAACCAACACTACAGCCCTTGTGAAGAAAGCTCAGCAGCGCCTGTACTTTCTCAGGTCAATTAACAAAATGAACCTCTCAGAGAAGATGCCTTTATCCTTTTAAAGCTGTTCTGTCCAAAGTATCATCTCACATGCCATTCTGGTGTGGTTTAGCTGCACCACTGCTTACAAAAAAAGTTCATCTCCACTCACTCACTGACATACAGTATCACACCAGATGCCTGCAGTGGGCAAAAAATATCATTCAGGACTGTTCCCACACAGGTCACAAGCTCTTCACTTTGTTGCCATCTGGAAGGCGTTACAGATCTTTCCAGGGTCGCACTTCTAGACTTTTGAATCGTTTTTATCCAAATGCTAAAACATCTGAACTCATGACCATTTGGAGAGCAATGCATTGTAATGACTATGTTTTTTTTTTTTTTTTTTTAATAATGTATTTACTTATGTATTAGTGTTGTCTTGTCATATTATTTGTCACCACCAGGGGATGTGCAATTTAAATTTCGTTGTTATGCAATGACAATAAAAGCAATAGTAATAATAATAAATTATGGAAAACACAATTTCCATTTTATTTTACAATAAAAGGATCCAGTACAGAAATCCTCTAAATTTAAACATCTCTTAATGGGTGTATCACAGCTAATGAGTCACAAGCACACTAACGAGCAACCACATTCACACCTATTCGCTAGTAGTGGTGAAGTAATGAGGAAGTAAGAAACTATTATTATTCCTAAACACCAGGGGCCATATTACAGAAACATCCTGACACACCATGCTGATTTCAGTTAGAAACCTGTCAGATCTTAACTTGATATATGAGACTTCAATAATTTAGCACCAGAGGAAGAAGATACGGCTATTCATATTAAAATCGAGAAATCCACTGAATGTGAATGTGCTGTTCCTGATTATGGGAAAGGCACCTTGTCTCTGCATAGATTTCTGAAGGATCTCAACTTTACACTGTAAAAACAAAAAAACATGTAAAAATTCTACAATAAAAACCTGTGAAACATTAATGTACTCTACCGTATATGGTGAAAAATTGTAAATGGTTTAACATCACATTATATTTTACAGTAAAATACCGTCAAATTGATGTGTTTTGCACATGAAATGGTGCAAAACAGCAAAAATCAGATTCCCAGAAGTCCCTAGAAGACCAAGCGTCGAAACAGCCTGTCTAATTCTAAAGGTCACAGAAGTTGGAAAAGAGTCATGTAAAATGTAATTACATTCATTTTTTTTTGTGCAAGAAAACCTTGCCTGACATTATAAGTGGATCTCAGGGCAAAACAAAAAGAAATGAAAAGAAAAAAAAACAACCATTATTTATAAAGATAACATACCAGTCGAGTTAAACAGTCGAGTTTTACTGTTTTCGAATCCATTCAGCCGATTTTCTGATATTTAGAAGAATATCAGTTTCTGGTCTCATTGACTTCCATAGCAGGAAAAAAATTTACTATGGAAGTCAATGAGACCAGAAACTGTCTGGTTACTGATATTCTTCTAAATATCAGAAAATCGGCTGAATGGATTCGAAAACGGTAAAACTCAACTGTTTAACTCTGGGGGAGTTGTAAAATGAGCCCATTTCCAAAAATGAGTATCCCTTTAATGTTAATTTGTCCAGTGATTTTGTGCTGTTTTGATTCACCACAGATAAGATATGAAAAGACCAATGTTCGGTTTTAGTAATTTTTTATTAATATGTGCTGATACAGGGTCGTACTGACCTGCAATGACGCAAACGCTTACATTAAACCATCCCCTTTGGCCCAAACAGCTGTCAAAGCAATGACGGTGAGAAATAAAACACATATCATTCTTCAGTAAAAACAGTAAATCACATGAACCCTCCTGTTACACGGGACCCAAGCATCATAATTTAATCAAAGAGTAGTTCAAATAAAACAATGAGTTCAGAGCAGGAAAAAAAAAAGAAGTATCAAATGAAAGGATCATTACCCTTTGATGACTCATTCCCTCCCATGGTTGTTTTATACAATGTCTAATACTGCCCGGTCACACAACAATGTACTAATATGATAGTCCAAATCAAGAAGGCCTAATACATTCTAGGGTGATTCTGTCCCCTGCCCTCTTTTTCAAAACCACCCAACCCTGACAGAAAATGAACACACGCGGAACAAAAAGACTGGGTGTTTCATCAAGAAACTTGCTGTATGATAAGGCGGTGATTCTCCTAGAAGACCATTTTACACCCACCCATTTACTGAGTGCTGGCCTAAACATAGTTCATATGCAAACATACAGTCAAATGCATGCCTTAAAGAAGCTATAAAAAGCTTCAAACTTAAATATGTAAAAATGCCCTTGCTTTAAGATTTCTATATACTCTATATATATATATACAGAGTACAAAAAACACACAGCTCATGTGTTAGTGTTTTGTGAACACTGTTTTGTGAGTCTCTGTAGTATTACCTAGAGCTCTGTGTTCACCCTGCTTGACCGAACCATTGTTAAAGACTGACAGACAGCTGGTTAACAGTTAACGGCACGAACCTCCCCAGTGAGCTCTTGTCACAGTCTCAACAGTACAGGTGCTGTTTCTTGCACAGACACACTTCAAGAGATCAATGACAGAATAATACTACATTATTGGTGTGTAGACGTCTGTTTAAAACTAGCGCTTGCCTGTTCTCTCTTTGTTTGTGACAGTTACCCATTTTCCGTCGACACAGTGCTGGTGCCAAAGCCCAGTCTTGCCCGATCCACACATAAAAAGGCGGTTCTGGGCTCCGCAACGGCCCCTTAAATTGCAAACCAAATACAGACTATGTCATTTTTTGTGGCACCTAACAGCTGATATAATAATTATAATTTCCATCTCAAGCTGAAGTAAAACGATTTTCAAAAAACGGATAGTTTCAACTTTGTTGTAAAATGCTGATACTCCTGCAACATATTCTACATTAGAGCAGTGCTTTGAATTATTTTAGCAAATGAAATATCTTAATATTTGTTTTTTTTTTTAACTTATTGCTGTCACCATCATTTTCAACAATAAGCACCCAAACCTGTGTGTTACACTGATTTTACCATGGTTAATGGAGTTTTAGGCACTCTGCCCTGTGATGCATGGTTTCTTGTGGTTTATTGCTCTAACGATGAATGAATCTTATTTTCTATGAATTTAATATTACTAATCACTGTTTAAAAGATTTGAAATATTTAAAATAACTTCCTTTACATCAAACATTCATTCAAAGTTATATGGTCTTTAATAATGCTCTCCAAAAGTTAACACAAAAACATTTATACATTGTATAAGGAATGTTTTTACCTGAAACGTTCAGTTGGATGTTCGTCTAACGTTTTTTTTTTTTTTTTTTTTTTTTAAATGTTGCAACTGTAACATTTCAGAATATGTTCCATAATGTTCACTGAATGATAAATAGAATTCTCCCTTCAGGTTTGTATAACCAAGAAAAAAAAATATTAGGTAAGATTCCGAAATAACGTTTTTAAAATGGGAACGTTAGCGAAACATTATTAGAACATATTTTTGTTAGCTAAGGGGCCGTGTGCAAAAAAAGTTAGTCAATTGCGTCAAATCAAGCAATGGCGAATTTGTGTGAAGTTTGAAAGGAGAAATGTTTCACCCTTGTGACTCCTATTGAAATGACTGGATTTCGCAAAGGCAATTTTAACTGCACCTTAAAAGACAGAAAAGCATTGTTTGTTTGTAGACAGGCTATGTAGCAACGTAGTCAGTTAAGTCATCTTTCATTTCTCAAGTCATTGGAAATGTGGGCCAGTTGTGAGAACACAATCACCATTTGGTTGGAAAAAAGGGAGTGGATGAGATCTGTTCGAGCGGTCTCTCCATTGGTCAGTGTTGATCGCTCAATAACTGAGGGATCCCAATAAAACATGTCAGATAACTCCAGGGGTTCTCTTTGCCTGTCAGACGTGGTGCGGCCGAGCAGGTGGGGTGCTTTGCCCAGGGCTGATGCCTCATGTTGTTTTGACAGCAGGGAATGACTTGATCATCACTCACTCTCTTTTATTATATCTACTATCCTACTATCTGGACATCAAGTCAACACATGTCTCTAAAAGCGAAGGGGTCGGCTCGTGATCAGAGATCATGACTCTGGCTCTCTGGTGCCAGGCCTCAGCTGAGGATTGGGACGACAGGAGGGTGAGAGACTGTCAGATCACATGAGTGCAGGCGAGGGACGAGAGACATGGACTGGAAAGAGGACCTTTATATTTCCTGTCCGTCTCACAGGCCCATGTGAAATCTGCGCTTAAGGTTTTTCAGCAGAAAATGCAAAGTTGGACACACACTTAAATTCACTATCAAAAAACCATTAAGACTTTATGTTTAAGTAGTTTTTCTAATCCCTAAACACTGACCAAATCCACTTTTTGTAGATACGCAAGTAAAATGTACTTTCTCTACTGGAAAAATAGGTCAAAATATATTGATGACTCATCTTGCACTTATGGGCATGTACATTTATTTTCCAATCAACCGATCTAGAATAAGAATCTTCCTTCCCCTGATTCCACCTGTCAGCAAATCACGGATGATGCCTGTTTCAAATTCATCAAAATAGTTAAGAAATCCATTAAAAAAACAAAAAAAAAACAACAAAAAACGGTAAACTACTGGCGGCAGTGGTTGCCAGCATCATACCGTAACTATACGGTGTGTTACAGTTTTTTTTGTTAGAACATATACCTGTTAAATTAAATTTTTATACTGTAGCTGACACTACAGTATTTAGCTGTTAATTTCAAAAACAGTAACACACCGTATTTTTACGGTATGATGCTGGCAACCACAGCTGCCAGTAGTTTACCGTTTTTTTACAGGATTATTTTTTATTTGGCAAATTTCATTATGGTTTCAGCCAATAATTGTATCGTTTTTAAACTCATTCCGCATAAAAATGATGGGAAAAGCAGCAGATTCCGTCTTGGCCGACTCATCCAGTATCTACTCATGCACTCTTTGCATTTCCGTGTGAATGTGAAGACGTGGAAACGAGGCTGATGTGGAGAGTGGATCAGGGTGATTCCTTTCACAACTAAAGAACAGCGAACACAACTGCTCTCAAAGAGCGAGAGGGGGGAAAGACAAAGGGAGAAACCCAAAGCGAGGGAACATGGTGGGTTGACTTCTCTAGATTATAGCTCTTAGTATTATTATGATAATCACGGGTTGTATGGGGATTTTGGAGGTGGTAGCAGTCCCTCGGAGCAGGCTTTAGTCTAGCAGTTTACCACAGCGCATAATCACTGTCATTATCAACATATTCAACACTGTACTATATTATCCCCTCAGTCCCATGTAAACAAAGCCTTTGACTAACATAACAAATCTTCCCACATTAATGCTCAGCTAGGAAAGCCATGTGAAAATAATTTGGCGAGCTAAGCGGGAAGGGAGAAAACGGTGGCAATGCGGAAAAAGGGTCGATGGGTGATTAAAGCAAGCAAGGGCAGAAATCGGAGAGATGCAGAAAACGTGACGCACGTCGGATGTCTCCAGGGATGGAGGGGGAGAGGTAAACAGCCTCTCCCACTGGCCGGTGCAGCAGGGTAAGAGGGTAAAACAGCAGCGGTGTGGTGCCAGGTGGGAGAAGGGCCATGAGTCAGGAGCAGATCTCCTCAGAGAGCATTCGAGCCAGTTCACAAAGGTGTATGACAATACATTCAAACGGTCAAACCTGCTGACCAGTTGAAGCTGGTCCTACTTATCAACATGGAGCATTTTTGCAAGAAAAGCATGAAAAAAAAAAACCTGTTCAGGTCATTGCATTAAATAAAAGCTGATCATACATGCCTTGGGCTAAATAAAGGACCGGGTGTAGTAACCACCTTCTGGCCAGCACACCGGTGAACATACCGACCCTGTGTCAATCAGTACAAGTTACCATGCAATGGATTGCACACACGTCCCCTTAGAAGACTTACAGTAGTAAGAGATAGAGAAAGAGAGAGAGTGCAGATAGGACATACATTCAGGATGCACAATGTTCTCCACCTCTGACAGCGAGTGTCGCAGGGCTTCTTTAAACCAGCTGCACAATTGTGTAGGTTTGATTGACATCACCTCTTTCATTAAACATGGATACTCACCCCTGCTCTCTCTCTTTCTCTCCATGGCTATGTTTGTAATGGCATACTAGCTTACTACATACTGCATAGTATACACTGTGTTTCAAAACAATAGCAAGTGAAACAGAAGACGAATGTTCCGCAATATGCATTTCAAACATGGACTCGTGTGTCATATTTTGCACATGATACTCAGTGTATACTGCAGCAGTGGTAAGCGCATTATATTAGTATGCTCTTCAAAATATAGTGTAGCACACTCTTGTTACCTGAAAACCACACTGAATAAATGAATATGTGCATAAATAACCAAAACAGACAAATACATATTAATAAATAAAACATCAGACATGAAAGAGTTGAAGATTGAGCAGACTTCAGTAGGGTGGAGCACTCATGAATACCTCTCTTTTGTTCAACAGGCTATGCAGCTCATTTGCATAAGGGGATTCTAAACCATCTCATTGGTCAGATGTTCCTTTCGCCCAATGAATGCCATTTTGTTTTGTTTCAAATCTCAGTGTGCCTGACTGGCAAAATAACATTTAAAATACCTTTTAACAAAGTCTTTTCGATGGAAGCTTATACTGAGCTTTTATATAGATATAGATTTACTCTGCTTCCCGTCCTTCCAACGCGGGTCCATGTTATCCCAGTAAAAATAGCCTCTGAGACGCACGCACACACACTCTGGTTCACAGGCATCCAAATGTTCACGTTCAGACACACACATACAAACAAACTGTAAATCAACTGTCGCACCAGGTTCAGAAACGACTGCTGATATTGGGATGTAAAAACAGTCAAATACAATCTTCCGAAATATGCGCCGCAATTTGTTTTTCTTCAGCTAAATATCTTATATTCTATTCGTCTAGTCGTCTGATATCTATTACATCCTCCTGATAAAATTTAACCAGCAATACACTATGGCAGCTGTCAATCAACCCACAATGCACCAGTGCACCCCCGAGGCACAGTGTATTCCCCCTTTCATTCATGTCAAGCACTTCCTGTCTGGGAATGTTGAAGGTCAAACATTACCAACAATGTTATATTACACAAAAATTGTGCCAGGATCTATCTCGTTTGTATGTAAAATCCTTCACTTTCTGTCTCTCTGTCTCTCTCTCGCTGTCTCTTGGCAGACAATTCGATTTCCTGGCTCCAGGGCAAGACCGAACAGGGGCCGGAGAGAAAGAGAGCGAAAGAAAGAGAGAGGGAGAGATAGGTGTAGTCTCCAGGTCACAAACTTCAAAACATCTTTATTATTTCTGTCGCAGTACAATAACTGTTTTTCATAGTATTTGATCATTTTTTTGTTGCTTTTGTTCATCTATATACAGGAGACGAGTAGAATAAGACTTGCTGTCGCTTTCGCGTGATTCATATGTACAGAGGTCGGACTTGAAGAATGGCTGGAGCAGTAGCAAAAAAATTCTTCTAGCCACAATAACACAGGTGATACAGCACGTCCACCTACAACATCCATCTGTGATTAGGAAAGCAGCTTCAGTCCTGAATCCGCCCCCATCTGTGGATCTGAGACGAAACCTTACAGAGTTTCCTTCGTGAGAGATCCCATGGTCGAGAGGCTTCAAACGACCCAGCTGAAGATGGGTTGTGTCCTAAGACCCCCCACCCCCAGGTTCCCAGTCTCTGTGGTTGTTCTGTACAGAAGAGTCAGTTCAGAGAAAGAAATAAAGGCAACTCCACTAAGGCAGCTTCCTGCTACCTGTGTCTGAACAATTAGTCCTTGTTTCCTTTTTCATGAGCATATGTTCACACTCTTTATGTTCAGTATCAAGCACTTCTGTGAGTGTGTGTGTGTGTGTGTGTGTGTGTGTAGATTCCAGTTTGTGTCCTGGCTCAAAAACAGTTATTTTTGGCAACACCAAAGAGCTTTCAGAGAGATTTTTGTCACTTGCAGTATAATGGCATACCCCCAGCCCATTTCCTCATGTAACAGCTCTCATCAAATAATGATGGAGAAAGGAAAGTGAAGGTAAGGAGTTACGCAAAAGTAACATTTTAAAGATGAGGTGAGGTGAAATAAAAGACAGAAATAGAAGGCCGGTGTGATTCTTGACAGTATTCTTGGGACAGCGAGAGCTGAAAGCGGAGATGCCCATTGAGACAAGGCAGATAGTAGGACTTGCGGTTTCTTTATGTGTGTGTGTGAGGAGGGAGGAGAAAATGACGCTGATGAGAGAGCAGAGTGGTTACACAGCACTTCAGAGAGCCTGCTGCCATGGAGACAAACCTCTCTGTCGCTCTCCCTGTTTAGGCTTTCCTTACCTCTTCCTTCAAAACAAATGAAAGAGCTAAAAGGCAACCAGACATGAGGAGGGAGTCAGAGACAGGAGAGGAGTCCATCATCGGCATCTGCACTTTGCATCAGACCCTGTGGTGCTCTTACTCCTCCACCTCTTCCTTGTAGTCACAGGCTTGTGACCAGCTGCATCTGTCCATCTCCCTCGCTGTGGGGGGGCTCAGGGGCGGGGTGGGCTTCAGTGCTCGGTCTCCTAGGTGGAGCCTGGTAGAAGGTCTGCATGGGGGCTCCGCGGGAGCCTATGGCGGGCCGACCCGAGCTGTAGTAGAGCTCCTCCGGAGGCTGGGCTGAACGTGGAACCACTTCCAGTGGCTCTGGGCTGCTGTCAGGGTAGGGTGAATCTCGTAGGTTGGTGATGCTGGTGTAGAGGGAGTCCCGCGCGGGCGAATCGGGAGCTCCTTTGTGGCCGTGGTGTGCCGCACTTTGGCCGCTCTGACCGCTGTGGCCCAAGCTCTCCGTCAGGTCGGCCGTGTAGCTTTCGGACTCTTCGGGGTCGCTCTGGTAGAGCACGGACTGGGCGCGCTGAAGCAGCAAGGGCTCCTCCAGAGCCTTGTAGAGAAGTTCCACGTCCTGCGGTGTGCGCTGACGTGCTTCTCTCGAACAAAAGTCTTCGTCGTCCTCTATGCCTAGCCCCGGGTCGGGCCCGCCTCCACCCCGTCCGATGCCCATGTGCCCATGTCCTCTGACCAGGCTGCCACATGTTCTGTCGCCTCCCCCAACCCCTCCACCACCTCGTAGATTGTTATGCACGAGTTCAGATATGATCATCTTCTCGAATGCCGCAGCATCCGAGAGGTTTCTCCGTATGCCACCGAGAGTTTCCGAACCGCGGGGGTTCAGAAGGGGAGGGGGGCTATCTCCACCTCCGCCTCCCAGGAAGTCACAGCTTCCCCCGGGAGCACCCGGACCCCCGACGCTCCGCAAAGAATAGCTGTTGTTGAAGTTCCCGTTCAGAGGTAGAGTCTCCATGCCTCCATGATCTCGGTTCTTAGACAGTGTGCTCTCTGTTGAGGGAGCAAATGAGAGGAGGTAAGCAAATGAAAAAGAAGAGGGAGAAGTGAGCACTTCATTACCTATTTTAATCAAGACCGGGATTCAAAGCAACAGAATCCGGGATTAAATCAATAATGGGGAAAGCAACTTCCATCACAAGATTAATAGGCTTATGGACAGAGGCAAGTTATTACCAGGGACGCAAATTGTGTACATAGAAGCACAGGCTTCACTGCACACGTGAAGAGGTTATCATTCTGCAAAATTAGCCTATAAAACACTGAAAATAGCCATAAGCATGAAAGTGAAAAGAATCTTACTTGGGTCACGGAAAGTTCCTGTGGATCCATGGTGAGGGCAAAGTTAGACAAAAGAAAGACAACAAAAGTGATCAATGACATATTCCTACATATGGAACTGCATTATTTTTAATGCAGAAAAACAAATCCCACACAGCAGTGCCTCATTTACGTTGGGTAAGCTACTTTGAAACTACAGATTGCAATGCTACTGCTACATGCTACAGGCCAAATCATAATTGGAAATATATACGGTAAAATAAAATGACTGTTTTCAAAATGTGGTAAGCAACAATAACTATAATGAAATTATTTAAAGGGGTAGTACACAAAATTACAATTTTGTCATTATAATGTTTCAAACCTGTTACTTCCTCTTTATTTTTAAGCAGAACAACAAATATTAAACAAAAACAAAAATTGACTTTGATTGTATGAACAAGAACAGAATTCTTTAAAATTCGTAGAAAACGAAGGCCTTTTGTTTGGTTTTGGCACGATGATTATTCAGCGAGACGTTATTCACACTTCAGCCTCATAAAGTCAAGACGATGTTTATTTCACGCACCCTTTCACACTCCAGAGATGTTGTGATATTCTTTTGACTCGTCGGCGTGTATTGAACGCGGGAGATGCGTGTGGCGGCACACACCAAGGCGTGCGGGGGTTTAAATATTAATGCCCGGTATGATTTTAATCAACGCTCCTCTGTGCAGAGAGAGAGTAATTAGACATTCTAATGAGGCCCTCCTCCTACTTCCTCTCCATAAGCATTCTAAAAATGTCCTCTCAGCCAAGCCAAGCCGAGCGCCGCACCGTCAGCCTGACACATTACACAGAGAGGGAACGTTTAAAATATTCAACAGAGACGGCGTCTTAAATTTCATCCCACTGACATGGGAACCGCAGCTATCTTTCTCTCTCGCCGTCTCTCCATCGGCACATGGAGGCGAACGGTACGGCAAGAGAGCGAAGCCCGGGCATAATTGTGTGTGTGCGGCACACGGGCAGAGGCATGCCGATACTCTGTGGCGAATCTCCAGGGATCGCTTTCCTCTCTCGCTCCGTTGTCAGTCACTCAACTTCAGCCCTAGCTTTAATCGATGCTCTGGTCTGTCTTTCCCGCAGGAGGGAATGAAACACTGGCCAGATGGTCAGCCCCTGTCCACCCCTCTGAATCACACTGACAGACCGACAGGGTGTAAACTCACACGCAGAGGGAGACGCATACACACACAGCATATGTGCACATGAATACCATCAGTGACAGTCACACACACACTGCGGCAAAAAATCCATATACAATAATAATAATAAAAGATCCCAGAAGATTTTTTTTTATTGTTCAGAAGACAGTCGTTCTAAGCTAAAGAAACTAACTTTTTCGTAACCAACTGATGTCTCTAAAACAGAATTTAAAAAATACACAAAACTCTTTATTAAGTCTCATTTCTGTCTTGGAGGAACAATTGTGATTTTAAAGAGATCTCTTTGTGATTAAGCTTTCTAAAGAGCTGAACTAAAATATTTCCCATTCAGTTATATATGCAGACCGTTCAAACATTTAGGGTCAGTGAGCTTAAAAAAATAATAATTTGATTGAGAAAGTATACTATTACATTGATCAAGTGACAACAATCAATACATTTAGGTTACAAAAGATTTGTATTTCAAACAAATGGATTCCACAAAAATATTAACTGTTTTTAGCATTGATAATAATAAGAAATATTTGAAGAGTTCAGATGCAAAAGCCTCTAAGTGCCATTTGAAATTTTCTTCTAGAATGATCATTTTTATCAAGCTTGTATATTTAAGTTCAGTGATCTCACTTAAATGGCAATGATAATTACCTATTAATTGTTATTTAAGTGAAATTACTGAACTTAAATATACAAGTTTGATAAAAATCATCATTAAAGAAGAAAATTTCAAATGGCATTTAGAGGCTTTTGCATCTGAACTCTTCATTTATTTGCATATTAGATTGATTTCTGAAGGACCATGTGACACTGATGATTGGAGAAATAATGCTGAAAAAACAGCTTTTGCAAATTCAATTTTAGAATAGGGGTGTGACGATAACCGCATCACCGCGATATCGAGTTAATGAGATGCCTACCGCGGTGTGAGGTTCATAACCGCACTTTTTTTTTCTGCTGAAAGTTACCGGAGTGCAAATGATGTGTGATATGAACAATAAAAACATTAATCTTTGCTTATAATTTATTGTATTCAGCGAGTCCTTTGTTCAAGGGCTTCTGGAGAGAGAGAAAAAAAAAACGCTTTTCTGCGCAAGGGAGGGACAGTCCATATGGGAGGGGGGGTATTTTTTGTGTGTCTGATTATTAGTATAACTGTTTGGTGTCAGTACTTGGGATGTTTACAGATAATGTTCAATTAAATACACACAAACACAAGCATAAAAGACAAAAGCATAACATAAACAGTTGGAGTTTGATTTTAATTGCATGCGATACTTCTCTTATGTGGTATAGTCAGGCAGTTGACAGCAGCCCGCAGCCAAAAGATATCGAAACAAATAACAGAATTATATATATTTATATAATTCTGTTATTTGTTTCGATATCTTTTGGGTTTAATAGGAATTATGGAACAGGTTTTGTCATCGTTTGCAACCCATTATTTTGTAGAATGAATTATTAAAAGTTTTTTTGCGCGTCAATTCCGTGTCTTCATCAGTTGGGAGCAAACTATCCTCGGTTAATAACTGTAGGACTGGTTTAACAGAGGACGCTGTAACTGTCTTCTCGGAAGACAGCGCATCTGTAAAATCTGCGACCTTCTTCAGCGCTGCATTAACGGATTCAAGGACTTCGATGTCCTGCCACGTCGGTATCAAATGCTGGCTGCGCCGGTCATCCATCAACACCCTCCTAATGGCTGGGAGTTGCTCGAGAGCGCGCGCAACCATTTTCTGCTTAGTGCCCCACCTGGTAGGACAATCCTGTGAATACATAAGACAAATTAATACCCCAATTAGGCTATGATTTTTTTTTTTTTGTCCTGTGCAATAAAAATATTTATTTATACATCGTGCCACTATTTATATGTGTATTTTTGCCATCTGTTGTGTTTAATGTTATGGAGCTCCGCACATTAGAAAAAATGGCTAAATCGTACACACGATTTATATAAATAGAGGGAACAATTAGTAAATAATTTTGCAAATCGAGGAAACGAAATAGTAAATTGTGCGCATGATTTATAAAATGAGGGAACGAATTAATAGGCTAGATATGTTTTTTTTTTTTTTTTTTTTTGCACAATGTGCAAGGCTCCGTATGCTGTTATAACAAGCGAATTTCTCCAGCTCGGGATCAACAAAATCGTATCTTATCTTGATAATGAAAATGGGCAGCAGAAATTCAGAGTATTGATTGGCGTTTCCATAAATATATTTACAGGATTTTAGATTTCGTTATTTTGTATTCCCTTTGAAAAATTATAATTATTAGGCCTACATCATAAACAACATATTAACAATAATATGAAATACCATTTAGCCATTTTTTCTAATGTGCGGAGCTCCATAACATTAAAAACAACAGATGGCAAAAATACACATATAAATAGTGGCACGATGTATAAATAAATATTTTTATTGCACAGGACAAAAAAAAAAAATCATAGCCTAATTGGGGTATTAATTTGTCTTATGTATTCACAGGATTGTCCTACCAGGTGGGGCACAACTCCCAGCCATTAGGAGGGTGTTGATGGATGACCGGCGCAGCCAGCATTTGATACCGACGTGGCAGGACATCGAAGTCCTTGAATCCGTTAATGCAGCGCTGAAGAAGGTCGCAGATTTTACAGATGCGCTGTCTTCCGAGAAGACAGTTACAGCGTCCTCTGTTAAACCAGTCCTACAGTTATTAACCGAGGATAGTTTGCTCCCAACTGATGAAGACACGGAATTGACGCGCAACCTGAAAAGAAAAATGGCTGGGGTCTTGAAAGACAAATATAGTGCGCCTGCAACACAGCAACTATTGGCAAAGGCCTCATTCATTGACCCAAGATACAAGGACATCAACCCCGGAGATGACGTTAAAGATGCGCTCTTGGAGGAGATGATGGCAATGCCAGAAGAGCGGCGCGATATCGGGGATGGAGAAGGTGCCATGAGTACCGCTGCGTCTGGAGAGGAAGGAGGAGGAAGTGCGCCATCATCTTCGCCTCCTCCTCCAAAAAAAAAAAGAATCTTGCGGACCTGCTTGGAAAGAGAAAAGCACAATCCTCCAATCCGGTCCCAAAAAGAATCCGTGCAGATACCGAAGTCGCAAGGTATATGCAGGAGGACGCCCTCGATCTGCACTCTGATCCGCTTGCCTGGTGGCGGGATAATCAGGCTCGATTCCCTCTTCTATCGAAAGTTGCCAGAAAATATATGACTATTTGCGCAACGAGCACTCCTTCGGAGCGTGTATTCAGTGCGGCTGGCAACATTGTTACTCCGTTAAGATCCTCGCTGAAACCAGACAAGGTTAACATGTTGGTTTACGTTTAACCTAATTAATAGTTAATTATTAATATGTACAATTTAATATAAATGTTAATTTGCTGTTAATAATAAAGAAAACTGCTTTATAATTATTAAAAAGGCTGTTTTAGTTTAGCCTAACGAATAGTTAATTATTTACAATTTAATATGAATCTTAATCTGTTTATTTGTTAATAAAGAATAATATTCTTTTATAATATGCTTTATAATATTCATTTCCATTGTCATTTACAAGCTACATGCGTTCTTGATCGTCTGCAGTGTGTGATGATGATGCGATCACGGTAAAAAAACTAATTTTTGGCGGGGGTGGGGGGTGATAGGGGGGGGTTTGGGCGGTTAACCGCCAAACCGCGAGATTTGTTGCTGCTTCACCGCGGTAAGAAAAAATCCCATACCGTCACAGCCCTATTTTAGAATTTATTCAAATCATTTTTATTTTAGTTTAAATTGTAATAATATTTCACTCTATATGTTTGTTTTTCCTAAGAGGTTTTAGAAGAAACATCCAAGACAAGTTGATTCTCACAGCACAGTATGCGCTACAAAGGAAACACCATTAAGCCATTTAAGTTATAAAATAGCAGACAACTCTTCTGAAACAACTTAGATATTAGAGGGATCCTTTCTTTCAAGCAAGCACATACTGACCGGTAGAGTTGAAGACTCCAGGCGAGGGCGGGGTAAACGTCTCAGCCAGCAGTGTGTTGTAGGGAGAGCTTCCTGTTCGGGTTTGCAGCACAGGGTTGGTTAAAAGATGGTTCCCCATTGTGCCTTAGGAAAAAAAAAATCTTAACATAAATATCATCCTTTTTTTACTCAGCCTATCAAAATCACATTTTATAGCCATTATTTAAAGACACCATGAAATCAAATTTGACAATTATTTTTTTAATGTAATATTGCAGTATTTAATATAATTGATTTATCCAATCACTCAATCAATTCTCGGGTATAAATATGCAGCTATAATGCATGTAGGCGATTTTTCTTGTTGATATACAATGGTTTCATACTGTTAAAACTAATCATGGTAAGTCTGTAAGTCTGTAAGTCTACCGACTCTAAAGAACAATGGCAAGGAAAACTAACTTTACCGCGCTCTGAGAGCCCCCTATGGGAACATTTCCATTGTGTTGTGGCTTAATTTTGTTGTGTTGTGGCTTGATTTTGTTGTGTTGTGGCTTGATTTTGTTGTGTTGCTTGATTTCGTTGTCTTGTGGATTGATTTTGTTGTGTTGTGGCTTGATTTTGTTGTGTTGTGCCTTGATTTCATTGTGTTGTGGCTTGATTTCATTGTGTTGTGGCTTGATTTTGTTGTGTTGTGGCTTGATTTCATTGTATTGTGGCTTGATTTCATTTTGTTGCTTGATTTCGTTGTCTTGTGGATTGATTTTGTTGTGTTGTGGCTTGATTTTGTTGTGTTGTGGCTTGATTTCATTGTGTTGTGGCTTGATTTGGTTGTGTTGTGGCTTGATTTCTTTGTATTGTGGCTTGCTTTCATTGTGTTGCTTGATTTGGTTGTGTTGTGGCTTGATTTGGTTGTGTTGTGGCTTGATTTCGTTGTATTGTGGCTTGATTTCATTGTGTTGCTTGATTTCGTTGTGTTGTGGCTTGATTTCATTGTGTTGTGGCTTGATTTGGTTGTGTTGTGGCTTGATTTGGTTGTGTTGTGGCTTGATTTCGTTGTATTGTGGCTTGATTTGGTTGTGTTGTGGCTTGATTTGGTTGTATTGTGGCTTGATTTGGTTGTGTTGTGGCTTGATTTGGTTGTGTTGTGGCTTGATTTCGTTGTATTGTGGCTTGATTTGGTTGTGTTGTGGCTTGATTTGGTTGTGTTGTGGCTTGATTTCGTTGTATTGTGGCTTGATTTCATTGTGTTGCTTGATTTCGTTGTGTTGTGGCTTGATTTTATTGTGTTGTGGCTTGATTTGGTTGTGTTGTGGCTTGATTTGGTTGTGTTGTGGCTTGATTTGGTTGTGTTGTGGCTTGATTTCGTTGTATTGTGGCTTGATTTCATTGTGTTGCTTGATTTGGTTGTGTTGTGGCTTGATTTGGTTGTGTTGTGGCTTGATTTGGTTGTGTTGTGGCTTGATTTGGTTGTGTTGTGGCTTGATTTGGTTGTGTTGTGGCTTGATTTCGTTGTATTGTGGCTTGATTTCATTGTGTTGCTTGATTTCGTTGTGTTGTGGCTTGATTTCATTGTGTTGTGGCTTGATTTCGTTGTCTTGTGGCTTGATTTGGTTGTGTTGTGGCTTGATTTCGTTGTGTTGTGGCTTAATTTTCATTGTGTTGCTTGATTTCGTTGTGTTGTGGCTTGATTTGGTTGCGTTGTGGCTTGATTTCGTTGTATTGTGGCTTAATTTCATTGTGTTGCTTGATTTGGTTGTGTTGTGGCTTGATTTCATTGTGTTGTGGCTTGATTTGGTTGTGTTGTGGCTTGATTTCGTTGTATTGTGGCTTAATTTCATTGTGTTGCTTGATTTGGTTGTGTTGTGGCTTGATTTCATTGTGTTGTGGCTTGATTTGGTTGTGTTGTGGCTTGATTTCATTGTGTTGTGGCTTAATTTCATTGTGTTGCTTGATTTTGTTGTGTTGTGGCTTGATTTCATTGTGTTGTGGATCTATTAAGTTGTGTTATGGCTTGATTTTGTCGTGTTGTGCATCGAATAAGTTGTGTTGTGGCTTGATTTTGTTTGTGATCTGGCTTGATTCCGCTGTGTTGTGTCTTGATTTCGTGGTGTTTTGCGGCTTCATTTTTTTTTTTTTTTTTAAATTAATGAGATCGGGATGTGTTGGACCTAGTTAGGGTGGTGTCTTATTGCTCTTACTGCAATAACATTTTTTAACACAAAATGTTTGCTAACATGTTATTTTTGTTGAGAAAACTCTTCTGCTTAAGAGTATACAGTCGCGGACACACAAGTTAAGAATAACAGTTAGCCTTTGCTTTGTAGTGATATAATCTCATTAAACCTGTTATATACAGTGTATAGTGCTGAAAAGCTGTATTCATGAGCATCCAGAAGGCAAGAGCTATCAGTTTCAAGAGGGGTAATACGCAATATGAACAATATGGAATAGCAGTTTGCACTTCACATTAAGGTTAAGCAGATGTTACTCTACAGTATGATTATTGTGTTTTTGACATTTCATCAAAAAAAAAAAAACGCCTTAATGTCGGTGTGTGATGTAACGGCTGATTTGATGAAGTGTTTATTTGAAGTCAAGTCGAAATGTATTTGAAGAGTAGTTGTGGAGCGTAATTCTATGCCTCACTGTCAGATGGAGTCATTGGGAGGGAAATGGTAATATTTGCCATTATGTAGTTTCACAGAGCAGTCACTGAAATGTGGGTTCATTTCCCAGTGAAATGTGAACGTTTGCAGTAGACAAATGTGACTCAGAGAAATGGCACATTCAGTATGGCCCATAATGCAGGCGCAGAGCTCCAGCCCGGGGCTTTCAGACAGAAATGCCATGAAATTAAAAAGAGGCCAGTATGACATCGAGTGGACTGAGGCAAAGTGCAACCCTGCACTCTCGCGCTATCATCTATCAGAGAGGACCGCCTCAAGAATTAATTTCAGACGTGCGCTCGCCTTTCTCACACACAGACAGTGCTACGCGCATTTCTTACCTCTTGCAGGAATGTTCCGAGTTTAATAAAAGTAAAGCTGTGCCACCAGCATTTGTGGCATAAAATTGATTCATTTAGAAAAAAACAACAACAAAAAAACAGACAGAAACGTACATGTAGTAAACACACTGTTAAATCATAGCCACAAGACTTTAACATGAGACTAGCGTGACCTATTCAATCTGTCATAACAATGTAATGCCGCTAAAGCTCACAAACCCACTTAAGCTGTGCAAATGATTCACTAAACATGATTTGATTTGAAAACTTGTTAACTTCGCATAGTAGGCGATACCAGAAGGAGACTATCTATCTGTCAAGCATTGTTTACATAGCAAAAACTTCACTCCACCCACCAAAACGATGTTGGTAATGCATAACCAGATGTTCATCCACCTACAAAGCAGAGCCCCATCTGAAAGAGTTGGATTTCCCTGCTGGTGGTAGCAACATAGAACAGTCTCAAGGATTTAGTCTGCATTACGCCACAAATCCTGTCAATAAGCTTTTACGTGAATTAAACCCGGAACATTCCTTTAATTCCCGTAAACATCTTACAGGAGTGTCTTGTGTAAAACGTGAGGAGGGAATCTAGGCCAGCGGGAAGGTACGGCGGCGGCTCTTGGAAGCACAGAATAGACTTCACACAGCGGTGAATTGAGAAATGAGAGCGATAGGAGATGAATCTGATAAAAACAGCGGCGTACACATGCACGCGCGCTTTCATTTCCCTCCATCTCTACTTCTGACTGCCATTCACTCTTGTAACATCTAAAAACTTTTCTCCCGCGGCACAAAACCCCGCCGTTTCCTCTCCCCAGAATCTATTCTTCTCTTCTTTTTTTTTTGTTGCCGCTATATGGTTTAGATCTGCCTTTCTGTCTCGTAAATTCTCTCTCTCTCGCTCTCTCGGCTTGATTAAAGTCCCCGGAAAGCAACAATCGGCACACTGCAGTGAGGACGCTACTGTCATTCTCCTCAATTAGAGTAATTACCCCCCGTTCATTCGGCGGCTAATCACTTCATTAAAAACAAAATGGATAGAATTAGCATAAAGAGTGGCGGTTGATTTAGCTGCAGCTTCTCTGTCTTCACCCCCCTCTCCTCCCACAAACACTGATCCCTGGGATGATCAGAATGGCGGTGACGCCACAATCCAGATCCAGTCCTGGAAATAGTCTGCTTTTAAAGGGGCACTTGGCAACTATTTCAACTAGGGCTGAACGATTAATCGCAATTTACATGTAATCGCACTTAAATCGAGATGGATATCTGTAAACGGAGAAGTTATTTTTAGTTTGCTTTGGGGGTAAAAAGAAGTCCGACATATGTGAGTAACGATATATTTGAAGAAATATGACCCCTTTAAAGGTGCCATATGGAATAATTGAGGTAAAAATATCCAAAAAATGAGCAACACACATCAAAAGAATGAGAAGAAATAAGTGCAATGATGTCATTAAAAAACTGGCAAGTCATAGTGCTGCCGAGATATAACCTAAATTAGCATGCTAAATTATTAGCCCCGGCCCGGCAGGTGTCGTAATACCAGTTTCGGCGGTATGCGGGCGGGCAACGTGCAGCCAAACTGCAGTAACACGAGTAAGTCGCGCTCGCGCCGGCTTGTGTGTACTTGAACCTGATGTCATGTCGTGATGTCGTGTCCTGGGCTTTAATTTTCCCATATCGTCGAAATGCACCGGCTTGTCTATGAGACGGCCTTTATAATTTAGTATTGAGATGTTGTTCGTTTAGTCTCTAATCTCTGAAAATCTCCAAATGATCCACGTGAAACTGCGGTCTTCCAACCTTTTACTATTAGTTTTACTGATTAATATGCGCGAGGGAGACCCGCTCGCCCGTGTTGTTTGAAGACATGAGTGCACGCGGCCGCGGAGGTATTTTTCTGGAGGTATACTGACCCCATCTGGTATGGAATATGGTGTATGATTTGATTTTTTATCAAATATGAAGAAAGGGACTCTGGTGCATGCTGGGACATTTTGAGGCTGAAAGAGCATCTCACCACGATTGAGGGTTGGAGTGCTGTTGATGTCTCCGGCCATGAAGGACGACTCTGTCTGCTTTCGCACCGTGTCGTTCCACATGCGCCGAATTCGGCTCTGAAACCGGTGAATGAGGTGATGGAATTGTTAAATGGAAGAAAACGGCAGTCTATACATAGTAATGCTGTCAGTGTGCATGTGTGTCACCTGTCGGTGTATGGCTGCATGACGTGCCTGGCTGCCGGTGTAGTAGCGGTTGTTGGCACGCAGGGCAGAGTTCTTCAGCGACCCGTGAGAGCTCGTGGTGGAGGTGCGACTGCAGCAGTACGAATGACGCAGGCACTTGCTGTACTCCTTATGAACCTGAAACACAGAGCATTGGCACTTAAACACACTACACACGATGACTAAATTATAGCATAGACGTGTATTGTCTCTTAAGGTTTGGACTGAAAGTAATGTTTTCAGGCACTTAAAGGCACACTACGCAAGAATTGTACCTTAATATAACAACTTCAAAGTCATTTTGGTGGTAAACAAACTCATAGTAGGGCGAATCATCCTGGTAGAAAAGCTTGAGGGGACGCTGCTGGAAAAACTAGCAATGCAAGTTTGAGAGGAGCGCCCCCGGCAAATCTCGCGAGAATCATGACGTGCTTTACGGCAACAACGTCACACACATCACAACATGAAGGACGAAGAAACTTGCACGCATTCTGCAACTCGACAAAGAAAACGTGGTCGGAAGAGACTAGGAAAAGAAAAAAAAAGAGAATGAGCCCAATCCGCATGCATTGGTCTAGTGGGAGATCTTTTGCCAAGCGTGTCAGAGGTTACAGGTTCTACGTTTTTTCTCTCTCATCAAAACTGAATATGTTCATCAGTGGTTACAGTCTATATCAAGCAGGGACACATTTGTGTGCATTTTATTTTGTGATTTCACCGGAATGAATAGAGAGTCTCCGCAACTGCGATATATTGAAGAGCGTGTCCGAGTGAAGACTGAGCGTGCCACCACAAGAGCCACTATGTATCCATGACACTGATAGCAGCGGACACGAGCGCTCAGCTTGAGTTCAAAAACACATTTTAGTGCTAGATCTCTTTGGCCTCGTTTAGACTGCATGGTTCAAGTGACCCAAATCCGATTTTTTCCTCTCATGTGGCACAGATCGGATATGACCGGTGAACGTGTAAGCAGGTTAACGCATGGATTCTGATTTTCTCAGATCGGATTCAGGCCTCATTCATATGTAGCAATAAATCGGATACGTGCATTTGCGTGTGCCATGTAAGCAGACAAATCGGATATTCCCCAGTAAATGCGAGTCGTCCGTCATTAAAAAGTGCGCGATTACAGGCGCAATGGAAGAAAGGATACAAAAAAATCGGTTATAGTCAGAAAATCGGATTTGGGCATCAAGACCTGCAGTTTAAATGCAGCCTTATTTAATGCCAAAAATTCACACTATGCAAGATTTGTACCTTAATATAACAGCTTCAAATGGGTATCAGGCTGTGTCACGAAAGTCCTCAAGTGCACTTAAGCAGTATTTAATTAATATTATGGTACCTTCAAGTTTTTATACACCTTTAAGACTTGGGTGTAAATAAACCTTTAAGTAAACTTACGCTACAATTAAGTGCACTGTTTTGTTTTTTTTTTGTTTTTACAAGGGTTGTCATTTTAGTAGTACACAATTTTGTTTAGTATATTGCTGTAATGCAACAGCATTGTTTTACAGTAACAATCTATTACACAAAACAGTGCAATCCAACAAAAGTCTTGCCCTTCATTTTTTTTTTTTTACTTGGATATACGTAAAACGGGACGGGAAGAAAATTTGGTTGCAATTTCTGGTTCATGCCGACTTTTGACTATTTCAACTTGAAATTAAGGCATTTTATTAATTGTATATTATATACATTTATTTGTTTAATGCAATATCTTTACTGTGTCATATAAAAATAGCTCAAACTGTAAAACTTAATGATATCATTAACAATCATTATCATTATCAATGATATCATAATTATATATTTAATAACATAAGCTTTTTGTACATTTCCAGTGTAGTTCGCTACTATTTGTTAATAGCTCAGATAGTCAAATGGGTAGCGTGACTGATGTTTAACTACTTTAAATTATACAGTAAGTAGCTTGGGAAATTAGTTTTTAAAAATACTTCTCCCAAGGGCTCAACGAATAATGCAAGTTTGGGTTTGGGCTACATTTGGCTGAACAAAGGCAGATGGAGTGCTTGAAAACCTGTTTGAAAACAATAATTACCATTAAATAAAGCTAATTATGATCATTATATTTATAATAACGATAATTATCATGATACAGATGATTTTTTTTCCCCATATTTAGTGAACTTTTGAGGAATTTTAGCTGCAATGTGTCCCCAAAGTACTAGTTAGGTATGAATTACTGACCTTTTTCTGTAGAGCACAGTGGAAAATAAAGATGAACATGCCCTGGAAGGCATTGAAGGTGGTGAAAAGGTACGCCATGATAACAGTGTTCTCGTTGATGAAGAGGAGGCCAAATGCCCAGGTCAGGCCTAAGAGGAAGAGCAGTGCGATAGCCCCCACAGCCCAGGACCTGAGTGAAAACATGCACACATTCACAAATACATAAAAATACAGCAAAAAAGGTGATTATAACATGTATTTTTGCAGTGGAAGACACTCACTTGATGTTGTCCAGGCGGCTGGAGTCGGGTTTGAGAGCGGACGAGTTACGGATCATCTTGTGAAGTGTTATCATGAGGAACACCAGGTTTACCTAAAGGCCAAAGATGAGACAAAGCTAAAGGTGATAGGAATGTAACTTAATGATTTCTTTTTGTGACAAATGAACCTTTTGGTTTTTCAAGAAAATGTCTAAACAGGAAAGACAGCTTAAACCCCTGGTTCCTTCCTAACAACAGAGCTCATTCATAAAAAACAAGTAAAAGTTTCGAGGAAACTGCTTGTGAAACCATTCTAGCTTAAATGGCTGCAATTAAATGTACAATTTCCATGAGAATGGTGATACGAACATTTACACAGAAATTCGCTCCGTTTGTGTTAGATTAGTGACCCAATGCAAGAAAGGAAGACTTTTCTATTTTATTTTATTTTACACACAAACTAATAACAACAAAAGCAGGGCTGCTGGCGCATTAGTAAAATATATTGTAATTACGAAAATGTCAGCAAGTTCCCGTATCTAAACCTAATCTAAACTCCACACTCATATAAAGCATATTACAGCCAAAACATAGTCGTCAGCAGCAACAGATCCATAGGTGAACAAAAGTGCTTTGTTTGATATGACTAGCACAGCACTTTTCAGAGGGAAAAAAGAACAAACTCTGTGAGCAAAGCAGAGAGAGCACTGAATGTTTGGAGAGAACAATACCATGATAATGAAGGACACAGGGCCGATAAAACTCCAGATGAAGTAGTTATCCACCCTCAACCAGCACCTACACACAAAACACACACACACAATAACTTTAGTGGTAACATTTCACTGTCCAAAGAACGATCACTTCATTGCAGGGAAAATCCCATGCAACTTTTATAATTTAGTTCATTATTGATCATTGAATCCACTGAAACAATGGCAAACTATCTTAAAATTGTATTACTATAAACATCATGATACATGTTTGGCACAAAACAAGCTAATAAAAGAGCAATAAAAGTCTAGTTGAAGGTTAAGCTCAGTTTTTAATCATTAGCACACTGAGTCAGCGTCTCATTTTCTGCACTGTAGTCAACATTCAAAAGTCTGCAGCTGTGCTATTTTTCCTCACTCGCATACACAAACACAGACCAACACACACTCGCAAAGCGACACACTCGCATATGCGGTAATCAGCTCAGTTAAAGGTGCCGTAAGCCGGTCTCCATGCCGGAGACACCGGTTCGAATCGGGTCGAGTGTGACTAGTTACATTTGGTGCCGTGACCCGGTTGGGTTAAGGGGAGGTGAGTGTAATGGAGGCAAACTTGTAAGAGCTGTGTGTGTAAACCTCAAGAGGCATACTAGAGATCTTTAGTACCCTTGTTAGCATGATTCGATTCCCACACAGAGCGGACCATGTAGGACTGGTCACACACACATACATACCATAAAACTTCAAATAATAGCCGAGTCCCAAGTAGACGCCTGTCTCTTTGACATGCCTGGTGTAGCTACAGGTTTGGATAAATAAAGGCCGGTCTCAAATAGAGGCCTGGTCTTTTTTTTTTTTAGTTTCGGGCTGTGTTTAAGCCAGTTCTATGGTGCAGGGCAGTTCTGGGCAGAGCTAGCGCAAAAAAAAGGCAGGCAGAGTTAGCGGAGGCGGGAGAAGTAGAGGAGTGCGATGATGAGGAATTCGCCAATGAACTTGTAGTTGAGGATCGCTTTTTTTCTTGTTGATGTGTTTCTTCTATTGTTTAATGGCTGTCACATTGTTTAGTTTTTGTATGTTGCCAATAATCTAAAGGGGGTCGCACACCGGACGAGAAGCATAGTGTCGCGCCACGTCCATGACGACTCAAGATATAATGATATTCCCAATTCATTCAGTTAACGGACGCTCTGATAAAGTGAATTCAGACTGCAGACTAAGCGACGATTGTTTTTAATTGTACTGTTCAATCATAATATTGTACAGACATTATTTTAATTCCATAATGTCCCTAAACATAACAATATTGCAGGCCATAAACTGAGAAAGTGCACATCCGGTGTGCGGTACCTCGCGTTGTCCTAGACGCAACGCGATGGTGTGCGACCCCCTTTAGACATATGGTAATATAGTAGGCTAATTCTTACATTAACTGATTTGTTAAAAAACAAATTTGAATTATAAATATAATGTCCTACTGTCATGCTTTCCGTCTATCAGCATATACTATTTGAATCATTATCTCTAGGCCTAAATGCAATGAACAAGATCTCAACATTATAGACGGCCTGTCTCAAATAGACGACTGTCTCAAACTCAAGCCGGTGCAGTTTGGCGATTTGGGAAAATAAAATCCCTGAGAATTAGCATTTTAAAACCCAGGTTTTCCAGACTGTTTTTAAAATGGCTAGTTTTCAGATTGCTAAAAAAATAATAGTGGGATGCTCCCTTAAGAAGTGTTCTTTTAAAGTAATGTATCAGAACAAGATCTGTCAGATTTATGTGTGCTATTTCAAAACAAAGAAAGTGGCCACTTAACACCTTTAAGTGGCTTCATTTATAATTCACATGATGACCTTGGTTAAGCCAGGATCACATGACAGCAACCAATCTACTGAACTCCAAACTACATGGAACCAGTATACGTTTCCTTGTGAAAGACGATTCTGCAATTGGAATTTAAACTCCCAGAGAGCCATTTTGCTGGAATCCATTTAAATGAAACAAATGGTTTAAAGAGGGGTTGTGCCCCCCGCTTAAAAACCCGACGGCCCTTGTATGGCCGAGTGCAAATAGACTGCTTCACACTTACGCTTTTTTAGTCCCATAGCTGCGGTAGTCAATGGCTGCCGAGATGCCCACCACCAGGGCGGGAAAGCAATAGCCACACAGGTAGTAGTATTTCTTCCGGGAGTACTCGCTCTCGAAGACCTCCACCAGCATCAAATACAGCTGGATTCCCTCCAGACACATCCAGGAGAACGCAGCCAGGAAGAAGAAATGGAGGAGGCCCGCAAAAATGGGGCATGCAATCTGCGTTCGGACAAAGAGAAGGAAGAGGGGGTTAGCGAGAAACATATTAGAAGTGCATTTACTGATACTCACTAAGTGACTATGAAAGGGGCAGTTCACCCAAAAATTTAAATCATTTTTTCACCCTTAAAGTTGTTCCAAACATGTGTGACTTTCTTTCATTTCAGGAATAGAAAAGAAGATATGTTGAAGAATGATAACCAAACAGTTTGCGGTTCCTATTGACTTTCACTGGAAGCGGGAACCGAAACCACAACATTCTTCAAAATCATCCTTTGTGTTTCACAGAAGAAAGGCATGGTGATGGCACAGTGGATAAGACACATGCCTTTGGTGTGAGATAGCACTTTTTTGAATCCACTGTGAGACACCATTGTGTCCCTGAGCAAGACACATAACCCCTAGTTGCTCCAGAGGCATGCGACCTCTGACATATATAGCAATTGTAAGTCGCTTTGGATAAAAGCGTCAGCTAAATGAATAAAAAATGTAAAAAGAAAGAAAGTCATGCAGGTTTGGAATAACAGTAGGATGTGTAAATGAAGACAGAATGTTCATTTCTGGGTTCATCTTTTGAAATCTGGTGCACTTCATTTTGATGGTCCAACTACGTCAACTAACTCTCAACTAGCATTAGTAGACTGTTAGGTTAGGGTTCGGGTTAGTAGAATAAGTCGACATTTAGTTGCAAAGTTACTTAGTCAGTAGAATGTCTGTTGGTGGACCATCAAAATAAACGTTAGCAGATATTAGGCAGAAAGTCTATATAGGCTAATAATGACTGCTAGTTGACATATTGCAATTAATTTGCAATCAAGGTAATTTTTTTAATAAGTAAAATGTCTAAAGTGGACCATCGAAATAAAGTATTACCCCACATTGTACTTTGTTTTGGTCCAGAACCACCTACAGTATATGTGATGCGATCTGGGAAAATCCGTCGGATGTCGCGCTGGTACGTTTTCAGTAAGGTCTAAATATAGATTGAATGTCAGTTTTTTGTCAAAATTTGGTTTTTATTTAGTTATTATTCCATAACAACTTGTTTATCATCTCTGAATACGTCTTGGGAAAATTCACTAGAAAAATAGCGATTTATAATGTCCAGCTGAAAAGACTAAAGTTTTTCTTTAAGAACACCCAGGCGGAGCGGAGGGGCAAAAAGCAATATCTGCCGTTTAGCTCTCCATCTCTTAACACTACAAAGACAGTTCACCGATCAAAATAAACCACATAACAGAATAAAGTCCAGTCCTGGGTGAACTACAACAGCCCGCAAGTTTTTATTTATTTATTTTTATCCAACGTTATCGTGTGATGTGATGCGGAGCACAAGAGAACAACAGAGTTTGAAACTGCTCGTTTAAAAGAGCTTTGCTCGCCTCTCAATCGTCCAATTTCAAAACGGTTTTCACAGGTTGAATTTTTTAGTTCATAAGCTAAAATATGTGATACGAAAAAGGCAATAAAACAAAGGAGCGCCAGTCGTCCCGCTAGCAGGACGTGACCGTTTCTGAAAATCACAGCGATCAGTCGACTTCAGATGACCATAACTTTTGTTACAGACAAACGATAAAATAAATAAATACATATTTGGAAAGGACTTGAACCCAGCTTTAATAGGGCCTCAAAACCTGTAATATGTCAAATTTCACCATGTGGCGGCTTTTCACAGATCGCATCACATAATTACACGACAACAATGTACTAAAAATGGAAATAATTGTTCCTTTGCATTGTCAAAACTATCCCTATTCACACAGATCAGTGAAAACAATTTAAAACACTGTATTATGCTGCCAGGCCAGTAGGTGGCGATGTCACATTGTAAAAAAACACTATGCGCCTATAGACTGAACATGCGATAAACATGCACATGACAAATTTGCGTTTTTTGTAGTTTACACTGAGACGATAACTGTATAGTTGTCAAAAAATTGCACTCATTTTTAAAAGTTTGGGTAACAATTTAGAATACGGTTCCTTCGTTAATGAATAACTACTCAAGAACTAATGAGTAACACAATATTAACAATCTAGTAACTATTATTAACTAACAAGAAACTCTGATTAACGAACTAGTAAGTAATAGCGCACAGACGAAAGTGGTAGTTCACTATTAACTAATCAATAACTACTATTTTTTTAATACTTCCCAGAGAACTACTGAAAAAGTTTATTAACAATCTAACTACTATTAACTAAAATAAATTCTTATTAACAAATTAGTAAGTAATAGCTCACAGATGAAAGTGTTATTAGATACTTCTGCGGGAATTACTAATTATTTGAATTATTATAAAGTGAAGATCATTGGAACTAACTAATAATTACTCAAGTGTTACAAAAGACATTTTCTAAAAGTATACTAAAGTTCACCAAAAATCTCAAACGTTTGCACAAATCTTGACTAGATCATGTAGTAACACTTGAGTAATTACTAGTTAGTTCTAATGATCTTCACTTTATAATACGGATCCAAATAATTAGTAATTCCCACAGAAGTATCTAGTAACACTTTCATCTGTGAGCAATTATTACTTACTAATTATTTGGATCCGTATTATAAAGTGAAGATCATTAGAACTAACTAGTAATTACTCAAGTGTTACTACATGATCTAGTCAGGATTTTTGCAAACGTTTGAGATTTTTGGTGAACTTTAGTATACTTTTAGAAAATGTCTTTAGTAACACTTGAGTAATTACTAGTTAGTTCCAATGATCTTCACTTTATAATACGAATTCAAATAATTAGTAACTCCCAAAGAAGTATCTAGTAACACTTTCATCTGTGAGCTATTACTTACTTATTCGTTAATAAGAATTTATTTTAGTTAATAATAGTTACTAGATTGTTAATAAACTTTTTCAGTAGTTCTCTGGGAAGTATTAAAAAAATAGTAGTTATTGATTACTTAATAGTGAACTACCACTTTCGTCTGTGCGCTATTACTTACTAGTTCGTTAATCAGAGTTTCTTGTTAGTTAATAATAGTTACTAGATTGATAATATTGTGTTACTCATTAGTTCTTGTGTAGTTATTCATTAACGAAGGAACCGTATTCTAAAGTGTTACCAAAGTTTGCACACTCTCAGAAAAAAAGGTACAAAAGCTGTCACTGGGGCGGTATCTTTTCAAATGGTACACTTTTGTACCTAAAGGGTGCATATTGGTACCTTCATGGTACATATTTGTACAATTATGGTACCAGTATGCACCCTTTAGGTACAAAAGTGTACCTTTTTGAAAAGGTACCGCCCCAGTGACAGCTTTTGTACCTTTTTTTCTGACAGTACATTTTCAGGCCTCCAAGATGCCATTGATGTGTAAATGAACAGCCAAAATGCATAAGAAGTTTTTTTTTTTTTTTTTCAGTTGAAAACGATGTCAGGAGGACACCCTCTGACTGACATGGAAATTACGGTTTTCTTTTAAATGACATTTTGGATAGATCCCCTAAAACTTCAAAAACATAAATTCCTCCCTCTCCTTTTCTGGATGATCACATTTTTAAACGTTTTATTTGTGGTGGGCTGCAGAGGGAAGGAAAAAAAAAAAAAGTAGCTGTCACATTAAAAGAACTCCAAGCAGAAGCATCTGCCAATTGATTGGCTGAACGAAATGTGCAGACGGTAAACAGTGATCCCACTATTGCAAGCACACTCAACTGAAAACATCCACCTTTCAGCAAATCACTTAGTGAAAACGTCTTATAACTATATTAATATTCATGACTCAAATTGTGCTAGGCTGAGGAGAGAAGACGTGAACAACAGAAGATAAATAATCTTCGACCAATATATATATATAGTTGTTGCAACAATGTTTTAGCCCCGATATTTAAACTTACATGACCTGTATGTATTGTAGAGTGACTGATGTATCTGGAACGTTTGCTTATTAAACTTTCAAATAAGTGTAAGTGTAAGTGTATCCATGGAAACTAGGTATTTAAACAACCATACTTGCAAAGAGAGGCTGCTAAGATTCATAATGCACCCCACAGACTTTATGTATAGTTCGTACACCCCTGCAAAGCAGAAGATACCGATTTGCTCATGGATTTATTATTTACTTAAGTGTTTCAAACTAGACTCTTATCTTCCAGAAAAATGCCATCAATGCCTTAAAGCCTGCAAACAGTATCCAGTTCATCTTCTGAACAGCTCTTTGAAGCAACCTTGGTATCTTGTCAATGATTTTGATTTTCATCATCATACTGATGCAACCTGAACTCTGTAAGACGTATTAAACCACCACTGCTTTCAACATGAAACTTTTGGAGTCAATACACTGATGTCAAGGGCATCACAATTTGTGTGATTATGAAACTAATGTCACAATATCCTAATTATTTTGCAGGCTAAAATGTGTCCATGCTAATGTTCATTTCTGAAGAGAGCTATATTGATTATGCAATTAATCAGCTGCTCTTGAATCTGAAAACACAGAAGGGCTGATACTGAAGAGCTAATACTTGCAAGCACGTATACTTTTCGATCTGAACTCAGCAAAATTAATTATTTTGTTCACAGTGGTTAACGTTTTAATCGGCTGTTCTGCTCTGCTGAAGTGTTTTGTTTTTTTCACTAGGGTTTTGATTTTTGTTTGACTGACTAAAACATAAGCCTCATCAACATACACTATCATCAGATATACTTCCAGTGGTCAATGCTAAACTCTGTTCCATGCTCAAAGAATCACAATGGGTACTGTTTTAATTGGCCAACCAAAAAAAAAGAAGACATGACACTTCGATAGAGCAGGAGAACAGAATACACCAGAAAACCATAACCTTAAAACCAACGTAATTAACCCCAAAAGAATCAAATTCAGGGGCAGCTGGATAAAGGCACAGAAAATGCATAATCAACATATAATACAGCTTTCTTCCCAAAATCTGGAGCATGTCAGCAGTGGAGGTGCATAATATTGCCTGGAGACATTTTTTTTAAAGTCAAAGTGAAAGGGTATTATCTAGCTCCAAGACTGCTCCATCATGCACACAACAGGCTAATGTTTGTGTTTATAAAAGGTATTGTTAAATTTACACAAAGGTTCAAAAGTTTGGGTCAGTCATTTCTTTGTGTCTTTGAAAGAAGTCTCTAGAATGCAGCTCATCAAGGCTACATTTAATTGATCAAAAATACAGTAAAAACAACATTTTCAATCTTAATTTATTTTAAAGTGGCCCTATTATGCTTTTCTTCGGATATTACCTTTCATGTAGTGTTTAATATAGCTGTAAGTGAATGTAAAACATCTGCAAAGTTTAAAAGATCGTAGTGTGTGATCAAATTAATTATTGTCTCCAAAACAAATAAATGCTTCTGAACTGCCTGAAACAAATCGGCAGTAACTCTAGTCTTACTTCCTGCTCAAACCTACGGTCTTCATTGGCTGCCTGCAAACGATGTCTATTTTGACCCGTCAAACACTGTAGTTGTAGCCGAGGCCTGGAAGAGTTTGGTTGGAAGACGCTGTTTTCTGCTTTGCGAAAGCAAATCCACATTGCATGCCCTTCCAAATGAATCTACGCCATTGTTACGGTTCATTTCACTGTGTATCAAGTGCTGAGGAAGCCTCCGGAGCTGAAATTAATTTATGGTAATGGGTGTTTCGTTTCTGACACCCACTGTAACCAGGCTGGGCTATCTGACCTATCCGAGCAGAGTAGACCAATCACAACAGACTGAGCCACCTGACCAATCAGAGCAGAGTAAACCAATCACAACAAACTAGGTCATCTGACTAATTAGAGCAGAGTAGACCAATCACAACTGACTGAGCCATCTAACCAATCAGAGCAGAGTAGACCAATCACAACTGACTGAGCCATCTAACCAATCAGAGCAGAGTAGACCAATCACAACTGACTGAGCCATCTAACCAATCAGAGCAGAGTAGACCAATCACAACTGACTGAGCCATCTAACCAATCAGAGCAGAGTAGACCTATCACAACTGATTGAGCCATCTAACCAATCAGAGCAGAGTAGACCAATCACAACTGACTGAGCCGTCTAACCAATCAGAGCAGAGTAGACCAATCACAACTGACTGAGCCATCTAACCAATCAGAGCAGAGTAGACCTATCACAACTGACTGAGCCATCTAACCAATCAGAGCAGAGTAGACCAATCACAACTGACTGAGCCGTCTAACCAATCAGAGCAGAGTAGACCAATCACAACTGACTGAGCCATCTAACCAATCAGAGCAGAGTAGACCAATCACAACTGACTGAGCCATCTAACCAATCAGAGCAGAGTAGACCTATCACAACTGACTGAGCCATCTAACCAATCAGAGCAGAGTAGACCAATCACAACTGACTGAGCCGTCTAACCAATCAGAGCAGAGTAGACCAATCACAATTGACTGAGCCACCTGACCAATCAGAGCAGAGTAGACCAATCACAACAAACTAGGTCATCTGACCAATTAGAGCAGAGTAGACCAATCACAACTGACTGAGCCATCCAACCAATCAGAGCAGAGTAGACCAATCACAACTGACTGAGCCATCTAACCAATCAGAGCAGAGTAGACCAATCACAACAAAATAGGTCATCTGACCAATTAGAGCAGAGTAGACCAATCACAACTGATTGATTGCTCTAGAGAAGGAGAAGGAGGGGTTTAGAGAGATGTTGTGTTTATAGAAGGAATCAGGGTTTCAGACACTGTGAGAAAAGTTTTCAACAGTAGTGTATTGGTATATACGGGAGTGAGCAAGAACATGAGGAATGGAAAACCAGTCCCAGTCCCAGTAAAGTACATCAGATTGTTATAGTCTGGTACATCCTTAACAACCGAGCACTCAGAGCAAGCACTCATCTGCAAGATGCAAATGAATGCAAATTACCTGCACTTAATGCAGTTCGCATTTAAGGGCTTTAGTTAATCAAATGCTAAAACAATGCTGACAGCACGCACTATCAGTGGGTGCACATAAATGTCACAATCAACATGTGAAATTCATTCTCAGTGCGCTCTTCCCTTTATACAGATCATTAGACTGCTTACGTGATACTGCGTCTTGTCGATGCCGATGAGGAAGAGGAGCTCAGCGATGAAGAGGTTGATGCAGAGGTTCTTGTGGATGGTGTTGCGGTCAGTCTGCAGGCCTCGCAGGAAGCAGAAGGTGGAAATGCAGATGGCGAGACACACCAGCGAAATGACGATACCCACCCAAGTGATCACAAAGAGGATCAACTCGTGCATCCTCCCTGGATACTGAGAGAGGGAAATGGTATAAACAGATAGGCTGCCTGAGGGAGAGTGACTTATGAAAATCCAGTAAATGTCAAGCTGAAACTGTAGTGTGTGTATTTGTGTGATTTGCTTGTGGGTGTATGTGTCTTACAGACTGCATGGAAGCGAAAAAGTTGTTTATGTGCATGAGAGCTTTATTCAGATTTGTTTATCAGCCAGTGATAAATGTGAGGGAATGTGTGTGCGCTTACGTCAGGTTCGTGGTGTACCATCAGCACAGCGAAGTTGGTTAGATGACTACAAGAGCAGGTTGTGTGTGTGCTGTTGCTGTCCATCAGCCTGCAGCCCTGAGATGACCACTGGCCCGTCATCGAACGCTCAGAGTAGTTCCAGAACGAACAGTTTGGGGTTAAATGATTCTCCAGCTGCAAAGATGTGGGGACATGAGAAAAAAAGGGAGAATACTCAATGTCAGTGGCTTTCACAAATAATGTTTTTTTTGGCATGATATTGGCTTAAGGAATAGGTCCTTCATGGTTTTGTCCATGTAAGACCTTTCTGAATAAACTAACGTATGGCCGACATGGCAGTGTTGTAGTACTCGAGACTCGGACTCGTCTCGGACTCGGTCTCGAGACCATATTTTAATGGTCTTGGTCTTGTCATGGACTCGTGTCCATTTGGACTCGGAATTGACTCGTACTCGAACATTTTGTTTTTTAGGACTCGGACTTATTCCCGAGTCCCCTCGAGTTCAATTAAAAATATTTTTCATGATTATTAATGTATGTTAATAAAATATTTCTTTAAATTGATTGACACGCCCAGTGATTGGTGATTTTCTAGTGCGCAACTGCGCATGACAAATTGTAATAAAATTACTTTTAACAACACCTACTATGTGGCCTTTTTACCCTAAACTGATAATATTTTTTAAACTCTAAGTAAATTCAGTAAAAAAAAAAAATTCTCTAAGTAAATAAAATTAAATTAGGTAATCAACCCTCACTGGTCTCGGTCTCGACTCGGACTCGACCGTCTCTGGTCTTGGACTCGACTCGGACTTGACTCTCTATGGACTCGGTCTTGACTCGGACTCGACTCTCTCTGGTCTCGGTGTCGACTCAGACTCGAGTGAGGTGGTCTCGACTACAACACTGCGACATGGAATGCATGGGCAGTCCTTTTTAGGGCCTATACTGGGCTAATTCAACATGGAACCTATGGACAAACCGATTTAGGGCCCTTAATGGGGTTAATTCAGATCGGGCTGACATGGAAACCATGAACAAATCCATTTAAGGCCCTTACTGGGGCTAATTCAGATAGGACCAACATGGAACGCAGGGACAATCCTACTTAGGGCCCATACTGGGCTACTTTGTCATGAAACCCATTGAAAAACCACCCATTTGAGGCCCTCACTGAGGCTAATCCAAAAGAGTCATTATGACACCCATGGACTAACCCATTTAGGGCTCATACTGGGGATTAATTCAGATAGGGCTGAGATGAAACCCATATAGGGCCCTTCCCGCAGCTAATTAGGTAATGCTGACATGAAACCCATGGACAAATCCCTTTGGGGCCCATACTGGGGGTTAATTCAGATAGGGCCAACATGAAACCATGAATAAACCCATTTAGAGGATGGACAAATCCCTTTGGGGCCAATACTGTGGGTTAATTCAGACAGGGCCAACATGTACAAAGCAATTTAGGTCCCTTACTGGGCACAATTCAGATAGGGCCGACATGAAACCATGAACAAACCCATTTAGAGGACATACCTCAAGCCCATATCGTGGCTACATCGGGAGCCATGCAATGTTGGCTGGGATAAGAGTCGTGTGCAAAGCCATCATGGTCTGGAACCATATTTCTAGCTCTTAAAAACGTATTTTCACTGTATTGTCTGAAATAGCAGTTTATTATAAATAATACATCTCTCGAGTAGTGAAACATGTTACAGAATTGACCAAAGGAATTATGTATTCATCTGTTCAACATGTTCCGAAGAATTCATGCTTAAGAGGCACAAACAATTTACAGCTGCGTTCATTTTCTTACAAATGTGTGTTGTTCTTTCACAGCAAATGTTCATTATAGACACATGTACCAGACACAGTGTTGAATGAATTGAAGCTACATGATGGTGGTTACAGCTTACAAGTGTTATACCAAATGCCTCTACATTTTAATGCAAATCACACGTGTTAAAGCGGTCATACAATGGTACATTCACTTTTTCAAGTTGATTGTACTGAAATGTGTGTTGACAGTGCCTGTACACAACCATCATATATATCATATGGTTTTTTTCCCAGTCACAAATGGAGGCTCAGTATATAAACGAGGCTCAGTATAAAGCTGGTTTTCTATGTATGACCTTCTCAATATAATTCATAATCCCACGTTTATAATGAACAACGTACATACAAATTGACATTACGTTACCCAACCATTCAGAAAAGTCCTGTTCGAGCCTTAATTGTCGAACATCTTTGCGGCTGTCATATTGTTCCGGGTCCAACTCTGAACAATATGACTCCAAATCGATACGGTATTGATACGGTTGCAAAGATGTGTCCTCAGCGGGTCCTCAGCTGTTTTTGACCAGGTAAAATGAGTGTTTTCTTACAATTTTTAATTAAAGTATATGACAAACCTATTAAGTTCCGTATCAATTACAAAATACTGCTACTAACCTATAAAGCCCTAAATGGTTTAGCACCTATGTACTTAACGGACCTTCTTTCGCCCTACAATCCACTGCGTTCCTTAAGATCACTAAATTCAAGGCTTCTGCCCATTCCTAGGATATCAAAGTCCACTAAAGGAGGGAGGGCGTTCTCGCATTTAGCTCCAAAACTCTGGAATAGCCTTCCCGATACGGTCCGAGGCTCTGACTCGCTGACACAGTTTAAAACTAGATTAAAGACGCATCTCTTTAGTCAAGCATTCACATAATGCTTACTTTTTAGTCCTCTGTTATGCCATACCGGAACCGTTTGCCACTGAAACGCATTTCTGCGACAGTGGGGCTCGACAGCCTTAGTCAAACGGGTCGGCGCGTATGGTTGGGTTACGGAGAGTTTGTGAGATAGTGGTTTTCTAACACCGACTCCCGTATAATGGAAATCATTATGAACATCAGCTATGCTAATTATTTCCCATCTGCCTTTCTGCTGTTATCTCGGGACACTTGTCCCGAGAAAAATGGTGTTCGTCAGGTCCAGTTTTGTCTCCAGCCTCTCACGGGGATTCGGATGCCCCAACGCCTGCAATGAGAGGACCAACGCCTGTGAGGAGACGACTCAACGCATGCGATATGTTATGGCGCCGTTTTATGCATAAACAATATTTATATTTATTATTTATATATAAACAAAATGTAAGCCAGAGTAGAACTGGCCCCTGACTGAGCCTGGGTTCTCCCAAGGTTTTTTCTCCATCCAATCTGATGGAGTTTTGGTTCCTTGCCACTGTCGCCTTGCTTTTGGCTTGCTTTGGGCTTGCTCAGTTGGGGTTATTTAGTGTTTAGCAATATTATTGATCTGTGTTGTACTACTTTCATGTTATCACTGTGAAGCTGCTTTGATACAATCTGTATTGTGAAAAGCGCTATATAAATAAATGTGACTTGACTTGACTTGACAAACTTTTCATTTAGACCCTCGAGAATCAAATAAACTTGTATGAAAATGTCATTATATGACCCCTTTAAATGAAGGAGCTATTTTGTTGTGTTGTTATTTACTTAAACTAACAGTTTCTTTACAATTTGAGATAAGTAGTTCACATATGTTTTTTTTTTGTTGTTGTTTTTTTTTTTAAGTAATCCTCTTGTGCTCACCTAGGCTGTAAATATTTGATAAGAAATACTGTATAAAAACTGATGCCAAATTCTGAATGGTAGTGTACATGATGAACTATGTTATGGTTTGAGGGCAGGTGATAATCAAATAATAGTTGTGTGGAATGCAAATTTTTAACAATGATTTACACAGAAACTCGTTCTGCTGATGTTTAATGTAAGAGTGTGTGAGAGAAGCCAATGCAAGATGGCTTGCTAGCTTATTGCTTGTGTGTGTGTCTATGAGAGTTTAACGTACCTGTAAATGTCTAAGTGTGAACACCACAGGCTCGGTCAGAAACACTCGACTGGACTCCTTGTTGATCGACGCGGCGATGACGTGGGAATTCACCGCCAGGCCCCGCCCACCAAGCCCCGACTCCATTTCCATCTTCACGGTGGCGTTTTCAGTGGACAGGAACGGGCCCAGGTTCTTATACAGCACGAAAACCACTTTTACCTGGCCTGCATGAAGAAACACAGCACAAGAAAGAGAGTGGCAGGAGGATATGAATAACAACTAAGAGGAAAAAGGGAGCGCTGGAGCGAGATGAGTGAAGGTTAAAATGATTTTGACTGGGAGGGGGTGAGTGAGTGATCAGGGGATAAAGGAATTTTAATATGGAGGGCAACGTAACATTCATCTCTTCAGCGCTCACTCACTCCGTTTCTTCCGTATGAATATTTCATGTGCGTTTGTTTCAATCATACTAATCTCGCTTCCCCCGCCCGACCTGCCTCCGCAGAGAAGCAGCGAACGAAGGCGTACCTTCAAAAAGGGGCAAAACGCAGGAGTGGCGGAAAAAGCGAAAAGTAGGAGAGATGATGGCAGGATAAGATGGTGAAGAGATGGAGGGGACCGAGATGGAGAGAGCTGAGATTGCTCCGTCAGCCTGAAAATGATAGTAATCTAGTCGCCTCTCGGGCTGTTCGATTAAGAGTGCCGTTAAGAAACCATCAGGGAAGAAATAGTCTCAGCGCTTCCGTTAATCTGATTAGGTTTATTATTATCAACTAATAACGGCGTAAACCAAAATGGAAATTTGGCTGAGCTTCAGTGAAACTGCACGGGGAAGAAGGAGAGAGAGATGCAGCTGCGACTGACCGTTCCGGCTGTACTGTTTGAAGGTGGAAGCCGAGAGCTGGATGCTGCTGTCACTGGGACCGTTCTGAGGGAACGACAAATCCTGAGAATCCGTCTCGGTGTTCAACACACGCACCTCTAAATCTAAAGACACACAAAAACACACACTTTGAGCGTTTCACCTGTAAAGAAACAGCAAAAAAAAATCTTTAAAGGTTACAATAGAGATCCTCATTTGGAAAAGCTAAATCAGGGATACTATGCAGGTTTTTTAAGCTTAACTGAACAGCTTCGGAGTTATTGAAATGGTTATGACTTCTTTCGTGTAAAAACAAAATGTGTCGCTGCTTAACCCTTGTGCATCAATTAAAAAAAGTTACACAGGTAAAAAGAGGACAAAAAACTGTCATAAAAATGTGACGCTTTGGAGCACAGACTTAAGTTTGGTATCATTTTAAAGAAGACCCTTTGCAGATTATTGCTGAAGTAAAAAAATAATAATAAGTAAATCCATAAAAAAAAGTTATATAGGTATAAGTTTATGAAACTTATTTATAAAAAATATTTTATATAAAATATATATTTTATAAATCAGGTTGAACTCAAAACTGCAATGAAATCAAAGCCATAAATCTAAATAGGTTGTGTTCCAAATTTGAGGTTGATATCTCAAAAAATGAGCTTTCAGTAACAGTTTGTTTGGGCGTAGTAACATATTTTCCCCATTGGGTGCCAGCAAAACCCCACTGGTGCTCACAGTGATTGGCTTTGAATTTGCAGTTTTTCTCTCTCAGTATTACACACACACACATATTTTTTTTATAACACACATACTAACCACACTCTGACATCCATACCAACACACCCACACAAATATTGTTGCATAATTTATCCAGTTGGCTCTATGGTATGCCGAAGCAGAAAACAGGAATAAAGCGATATTTGTTTTATAGGCCAAACTTAAAAAAAAAAAAATGGCACCATCTGATAAAAATTAGTAAAAAATAAAAATTTGAAGCCTTGCCATCAGAATGAAAGCCTCTTAACAAAGATTGCATAATTTTATAGTTAACTGAACCGGGGATTAAAAATGGCAGTTTTAATGGGTTTCAATGGGGACATTTTTGTCCAAAAGGTGCTGAGAGGGAGTATTTTTTGTACCTAATGCAAAAAATATTTTTTTAAGAAAATGACGGTGAAATAGTAAAATTCCAATAAAAATACACACCTGTGCCAAGTTTTTTGCAGTTAGCTTTAACACAGGCAAAGTGATCAAAAAAAAAAAACTGAAAAGGACAAAAATGTCCATAAGGATGCACAAGGGTTAATATACAACCAGTAATAAACAACCGGTTTTGATGAGGAAAATAAACTATAGCCTACTACTAGTGCAGATTAGAACCCAGAACCTCTCACACGATTGGCAAAAGTTCTGCCAGTGGACCATTAAAGTTTATGGGAATAATTGTCGGATCTATGTTTTTAATCACATGAAAATTCTCACCACTAACAACATATATTAGATCTCATTAAACGACAAATTAAACACAATGTACTATTGTATACTATGTAACACGTCACGCCATGTCATGCTCTATTTTTTTTTTCAAGAAATTAATGTGTTTTGGTAATAATATTTCGATAGTATGAAATAAGTAAATACAAGTAAGTTTGCAACTAGACCTATAACCAGTCCTTCTCAACACACTCCGAGCGGGATTCAAACCGGGTCTCCCACGTGGATGGTGGACATGCTAACAAACACCCTTAGTCAACTACATTCTTTAGAGTATTAATAGACTGTCTGCTTAATATCTGCTAAACATTTAATTTTGATGGTCCTCTAAGAGATAAGAAGATAGTCCAACTGATCGGATAGCTATATAATTTGTTAAAATGGTTCCATTTACACTTGGCTGCATAAATGTGTTAATTGCTGCACTATATGCAAGTCAACGGAAGTAACAGATATGAGCTGCATTTTTTTTTATTTTATTTTTTTTTATCATCAGCTAATTTTAAGACCAAAGACCGCAATAGAAGAGAGTGAGAGCATCAGCACTGGTAAGATCATTTTAATGAAGATGATTGTGTTTTGAGCGTCTGTGAGTTTGCGCATTGGCTTGCTGAAGGCACACTTTGGCACACATTTATTTTTTTTAAATAATTTTGTGAGGAATAAAATGCACATATGTGGTTTCAACAACCATACGCATTTACACTTATCCAGTTTTGTCTGGAATGCGTCTCAAACCACCTCCTGAAGTGGTTTAAGAGATTACTCGGATGCGTTTCAGAGTGAATTTACACCTGGTGTTGTCTCAATCGGATAGATATCTGATCAGAGTAAATACATGAAGTGTATACAGGTCCAAAGAATCCTGAAAGAATGAAACGGATCTCGGTTTCCACAAACAATATTGAGCAGCTGTTTTCAACATTGATAATAATCAGAAATGTTTCTTGAGCAACATATCATCATATTAGAATGTTTTGTGAAGGGTCATGTGACACTGAAGACTGGAATAACGATGCTGAAAATTCAGCTTTGATCAATTATATCTTAAAATATATAACATAGCATATATATATATATATATATATATATATAACTTATAATAATATTTCACAATATGACTGTTTTAAAGTATTTCTGTTTTAAAGTATCTAATAAATGTGGCCTTGGTGAGCATTAGAGAATTCTTTCAAAAACATAAAAAAAAAAATCATATTGACCCCAAACTTTTTAACAGTGGTGTATATTTATTCAAAATAAAATACTAAATACATACTAAATGCAAAATCAAAACTAAAAAACAGTGAAAAAGTTCATTAATAGCCGTATTTAACAAAAAAAAATGTATGCAGGGATACAGTAATGACTGCTGAATTATCATTTTAAACATACCAATTAAATAATCTATTTTAATGAATCATTCCCTATAATGACTCAATGCAACCTGAGGGTGAGACAACATTCTAGGACAGTGTGTGCTTGACTGAACAGCTGCAAACAAAGATGTAACATTAAGTCGCGCTACACTGCTACGAAGTCACTCGGGAACGAATCGCTTGTTACCGGAAAAACCACAATCTTGAAAAACAAATTTGTCATGTTTTTGAAAGAGCCATCAATACTTTCATTAGTTAAACCGCAAAAGAAAAAAAAACTCACCGACATTGGAGGCATGGTCTGAGAAGTGATTATTGTACATGTTATTGGCCAACAGGAAGGCGCCTTTCTCCATGACGTCCAGTAGCATGGTGGCGGTGTGCGCCTGCTCCGTATTGTTCATGTCCTGCCATGACTCTAAAGCCTCGGCACGCAGGAGATTATCCACGGTCTGCACGACCGCCTGCGCACACATACACAAACAAACATACAGTTACACTTCATTATGATTACATTTGACATGAAAGATCACAAAAATATGACTCTCTGGGAATCTTATGTAACGGCTGAAATTTATTTCTTCTAAGGAGCAACATCTTATAGGCCATTATAAATGACATGAGCGCTAAAAGAAAGCCTTGGGCAAGACATACAGTATTATCATTGCTAGAAGTCTCTCTCTCTCTCTCACACACACACACACACACACACACACAGTGCAGATAAAATTAATTTGAGGTAGGCATATGCAATAAAAAATATGGATGGCACTTTCTATGAAGCCTGTATATGTTATGCATTATGAATGCAGTCATAATGCCACATGGTAATGCATTATATCTTTTCATTAAAAGTAACTGCCATTACAATATATTATAAAAATTCCTGGTACCATGTTAAAAGACCCCATGAAATCAAAACAAGCATTGACACATTTACTTTTAGAAGATACACTGCCATTCAAAAGTTGGAGATTGATTTTTTTTAATGTTTTTGAAATTATCTTATGCTCACCAAAGCATCATTTAAAAAAAAAATATTTATATATATATATATATATATATATATATATATATAGTTACTTTGTTGTTGAGTATGTTAGTACAGTGGCCCTTCAGGACCACAGCTGAACAGCCCAGATGTGTAATGAAAGCTCATATACATAAGGACTTCTTTATGAATGCACATTAATATCTTTGAAAAGCATTTTATATAGACCATTTTGCAAGATGTAAACAACACTGGTCCAGAAACTCTTCAGTTTGTAACTGTTTTCTTTATTTCACATGTAAAGAAAACATCTTAAAGATGTTTGTTTAACTTTTTGATTCAGTTTTAAATGTTCTGTTGGTTGTATTTTATCCCAGCTTTTATGTAGTGTTAAAAAACTGAAACAGGAAGTGCTTCTGGACCAGTATTGTTTACATCTTGCAAAATGGTCTATACAGGCTTCCTAGAAAGTGTTGTAATAAAATGCTCACAGTCAAGCTCAGTATAGGAGGTTGAGCGTCAGTATATGTGTGCAGTGTTACGGAGGATAAGACGAGATACGAGAGGTGAAGTGTCTCAAACAGATAATAACACTGCACAATACCTGAACATAAGCCCGGCAGGTCCTCTCTCGCTTCTGCCACTGAAAGACACAACAAAACACCTTCAGTCACACACACAAATTCTGATTCAGATTTTGAGTCAATTTTCAAACAAAACAAACAATTTCAATTTAAAAATAGTCTATGTAATATTGTAATCTATGACTATAAATTTGTAGTTTTGTAATTTGTAAAAAAGTGTTGAACATTCCAGAAATTATCCAGCTCTTTTGTTTCATAAATATATAGTTATATATATATATATAGTTTATAGCCAACAACAGCAAAAGAATCAAAGCCCACATAGATCTCGACCAAGCAAACAGATGTAGCAAACAATTTGATACAAACGACAAAGTATTTCCATGTGAAATTACGTTTAATTGTCTATGGAAAGCACATACTCTCTTTGTCCCGTAGCCGCCTCCCATACTCACATACAGTATAGATACAAACAGACACATTACGCGCACAGAAAGTTGTTGTCAGCGCTATATCCTGAGACTTTATCAGTAAAATAAAAGTTTCGCGAAAAGTTACACCACATTTATCTGTATCGAGTTAGTAGCAGTTAACTCACTCTAGAAGCAGTTAAACGTACAGCTTTGCTATTAGTAGAGACGCTGCTGCAGAACGCCGTTGAGTCGAGAGACGCACAGACTCAGGTAATTTACACACGCTTTATCTTTCTCTCTCTGTAATAATCATTGACTCAAGCTTTCATAACTAGTGCTAAAATTACATTTTGGATTTAGTAACGGAGGCTTGGTATGACATGCATAAGCAATTAGTCCTACACACAATTAGGCCTACAATAACTAGGGCTGATACAACTAATCGTTAAGATCAATTATTATTGATAATGATAACAATAATAATTGACAACGAATTTGATTCTCGATTAGTCGCGTCTGCACGGTCCCAGTCATGTCGCTTAAATGGATAGTTCACCAAAAATTGGCCCATGATTTACTCACCCTCAAGTCATCCTAGTAAAAAAAAACCCGTCCTGTCTCTTCCTAGCTTTATAATGGGAGTGTTTTTGAATTGTTTTCTTGCACAAACTCAACGCTCCGCTTAAGAAGGCCTTTATTAACCCCCTGGAGCCGTGTGGAGCACTTTTATGATGGATAGATGCACTTTGATGGACTCAGCAATTCACTTCCATTATAAAGCTTGGAAGTGCCAGATTATAATTATTATTTTTTTAAATAACTCCGATTGAATTAATTGACTTGAGGGTGAGTAAATCATGGCCTAATTTCCAGGTTTGGGTGAACTATCCCTTTAACAGTAGTTAATGGATGAAACAATGGATGAAACAAATATGGAAAACAGAGTGAGCTGCTCCGGGAAAGGTATATGATCCAAGTTGTTCGAAACTAGAGAATGCTTTATGTTTATAAGCGCTCCAAACGAAAGCATAAGAGTTTACCATGTCTTGCTCTGTTGCTCTTGCGTGTGCTGTTTAAAGCCTCTGACGCGTGTTTTACACAGCACACAGCTTACATTTTATGGTTATGTCCTTATCTGTAAATGTCAGAAAGTCCTGCGAGTATTTCCATTCAGCATATTGTGACAACAAGTATTCTTAAACTTCTCTGAACAAGCGATGGTGGGCGCATGCAAACAGAGAGTGCAATAATACACATTTTTCTAGAAATTAAGTGTAGGTTTAATAATATATATGTAAGACAAGTAATCATATTTATGACAGCAGTAACAGTAAAGGCACTATTGTTGGTATAGAGTAAAATAACTATTTTCAGATGAGTGAATAAATGTGTGTTTCTCATACCTCGTAGAAGTTTTGAATTCTGCTTTAACATAGTAAGCAATTAGTTGTTTTGGGGTTTAGAATGTAATGTATTACAAGTTGTTTGGAGGACAGAATTGGGCAGGATGTTGAACAACACCGATTTAAGATTGTTCATCTAACGAAACGATTAATCGGAAAAATAATCGACAGATTAATCGATAATCATAATAATCTTTAGTTGCAGCCCCATATTTTTTTTTCTCCAATTTATTATTGTTGTATTTTTTAAATTGAAAATGAGCTACTAAAGCAATAAAATGGGGGAAAGAAGTGCCTCTATTCATGCCAAGCCTGAGTTGGGAGGGTACACCGATGTGGCAGCAAACAGAACATGAAGGGTGTGTTTAAAGGGCAAATGTGTGTGTGAGAGAGCGTGCGTGTGTACATTTGTCACCTTATTATAGTTCCTGGCTGCCGATTCCTTATTCCCGGGTCTGAGTGCTTGCAGCTGTGCGTCTAATATATCCAATAGCTGCTCGATGAGTCTGACAGAGGAACTGACATCACCAGCATGAATGCGGCCCTGCGTGTGGTTCACCAGCTCAGCAGCGATGTTTGCAGCATTCTCTCCGCTTTTTATCTACACAGTGAACACACACACACACACAGTCTGGTCTCTAAAGCTCAAACCCCTGCTGTGCGCAGTGGGGGTGTGAGCTGGGGGTTTCTGGGTTTATTCTGCTGAACGCACAGACAAAAGACAGCAAATCTTTAATGACTCTCTAAATCAAGCTATTACAAAAAAACAAAAAGGGAAAAAATTAAAGCGTGAAACGGGATAAAATTACTCACTTGTTTTGAAAGCAGAAACATATATTTCGACAATTGCCCTGAAGCAAATGTGTCACTTAACATTTAGCAAAAGTAAAAGAACATATAACATTGCGTTTTTTTAGGTACTTGAAAGTAGCTACGTTGAAGTACACTACTGTATTACCATTAAAAAAAACACATGCTGTTAGCATAGTGCTGTGTACAGAAAAAAAAATCATTAATGTGTCATTAATTGTGTATCTTTAAAGAATGCAATTTATTTACTAAAGCATTTTACAGTATTAAACATATTCTGTAAACAAGGAGTTTATAATGACAACACCACTATAAAAACTGTATAATGTGTTTGCTAATAAGTGCAGGACAATAATGTTTTAGGCTTATCTAGATAGCATTACATTTTTAATAAGATTTTTACTTAATATCTTAATTATATTTTACATTTTAGTTTCATTTCAGGCACTTTTGTGCAGATGCTATTAGTTTTTAAAATATGAATACTTGTATCATTTAATTTTGAGTTTTTATTTATTTCCAGTTAGTTCCAGTTCATTTTAGCGCAATAACTTCAATTAATTTCATTTAGCTACAATGGCAACATTACAAATTTTAGTTTTAGTTATGTTGTGAATCTGTCGCAGTGTTATTGAGTCTGTTATTGATGGAGGTAGTGCAAACTATATTAGACCCGAGAACAAACCTGCAGTAAAGGGCAAACCATCAGTCAAACAGCTGGACTAGTTTCATTTGCACTCTTAAAGTAACAGAAGTCCATTTAATTTGATGGATTGAAGAACGAGTGTCTGTCTAATAAACAATATTGTATCTTTTCAGTGCAGCAATTTTTGACTAATATATAAAAAGTAGACAACAGGGAAAAAATGCCCCCCAAAAAAGGTTATATGATGCCTTTAAAATAAAATTGCAAGTTTTGTAATATGTGAAAAGCAGAACAAACAGTCCTTGATGTGTAAGTGCAGTGTGACTTTCACCTGAAATGCTTTTAAACTCTCTTTTAGAACTAGATAGAATGGAGAGCTTTTGTTCCAAATCATGTCAAAAGAATGACCCTGTGTGTGGTAATGTGAGCTGAGGCCGGAATGATAATAGCTGAGGTAGCGGACAGAGCAGAACAGAGAATGAGGGAGTCGGAGCAAGCTTTATCTTTTTAGTGGTCTCACCTTCTGGGCCACCTGGTTGACCCACGGCGAGGTGCAGTTACTTAGATCAGGGCCGCGAGGGTTCCACAGCACAGGAGAGGATAGACACTGGAAGGAGGCAATGCCTGAAAATACAAAACCAGATGTTAGGAGGGAGAGATTTGACGTCTTTTCATTTAGTCTTATTTTCGAAAAATAAGACTATATATGAAGAGTTCAGATGCAAAAGCCCCTAAGTGCCATTTGAAATTTTCTTCTAGAATGATAATTTTTATCAAGCTTGTATATTTAAGTTCAGTAATTTCACTTAAATAGCAATGAAGATTACCTATGAATTGTCATTTAAGTGAAATTACCGAACTTATATATACAAGCTTGATAAAAATGATTATTCTAGAAGAAAATTTCAAATGGCACTTAGAGGCTTTTGCATCTGAACTCTTCATATATATATATATATATATATATATATATATATATATATATATATATATATATACACACACATATATATATATATATATATATATATATATATACAGTATATATATATATAGGGCCCTATTTTAACGATCTAAGCACATGGTCTAAAGCGCGCGTCGCAAACGCACTTAGGGTGTGTCCGAATCCACTTTTGATATTTTAACAATGGGACAAATGGTCGGTGCACCCGGCTTATAGTCTAAAAGGGTTGTCACTATTGCTGCGTTCAAGTCCTCCTGGGGAGTTCGTACGTACGAGGTGGGAAGTCGTGTTTACGACGTGAGGTGCCTTCAAGTCAGTTTTGTCGGAGCAAAATGGCGGTGTACCTACTTTTAATTAATTACAGAAAAATACAGCAAGGTTTGTTAACTCTGCGCGTCAGGTGTGTTTTTCTTTTTATGTTTTTTATTAGCTTATGAAGCCAATGTAAACTCTATCATTAGGTATAATATGTACAGTATATTACAATGATATCATATTTTGTGCAGAGAGCTTGCTTTATAAATGAAAAAGCCTTACAATGTCAAAAATGTAAACATTGAAATTCAATTAAAATTTACCATCAACAGACGTTGAATGAACGTTACTCACTGACACGCCCCCAACTCGTACAGATCGGAGCTTAAAGAAAATCCCGAGCTCCCCACTGGTATTTACGACATTGTGGTGGCGTTCAAGTGCGTTCAACTCGTAATTACGATCTATACGAGATGACTTGAACGCAGCATATTCTCTTAATGAGTAATGGGTGTGTTTTGGGCGTAACGTGCAATAAACCAATCAGAGACGCATCTTCCATTCCATTTAAAAGCCAGTTGCGCTCGCGCCATGGCGGATTCGCTATTTACACGGTGGAATTTGCAAGCGGAAAGACTGAACGCGTCTCCAGAGAGGAAACGGATCTGCTCGTGTGCGAGTTTAAAGTGTGCAAGCGGACCATCTACGGGACAAGCCAGATTCCACCATATCTTTATGTACGCAATATTAATCTTTTACATTGTAATACTTTTATTTTTAATATTGGGCATGTTTGTTTATTGCGGAGTGTACACGCGTTGTGGACCCGTCTATAGGAACATTTTACTTTTAAGAAAAATACTGCGCCATTGACTTTAGACCAAGTTTTTGTTGGTCAATGGCGCAGTCTATTTCAGTTGCCTCAAAATAGCACCAACAATGTCCCTGAACACACCTCGTTTTCAGACCAGCACGCCCATGGACGCAAACGCATTTGCTATTTATACAACTTGGCGCAGGACGTGAAAAAGATAACTTTGTCGGGCGGAAACAAGCAAACACTTGCGTCGCGCCTATTACCGCATTGTGCCCATATATAATATAAAAAAAGTTATCGTGAAAAGTGAGAAAGAGCGAGACTGCTACTCGGAGCCTTCACTGTGAAACCTTGCAGGAAAAAAAAATGTTTTCCTGTGGAAATGAGCTTGCTGACACATGAACGCCATCTCAAACTCTTGCACACACTTGTGTAATATCACACACCAGGCACAGTCATCCCATCAGCACCTCTGAATGCCGAGAAAACACCTTGAGGGAGACACTTTCTGCCACTCCTCATTTTCAGTTAAGTTGGACTGTTTATTTAGCCGAGTTCACAGAGAGGACAACATGCTAGGATCAAACAAACGGCAGGCCTTTCCGGCAACCACAACACAAAAAAGCTCAAAAGAAGAGAGAGAGGAAGAGGAAAAGCTATGGAGGAGTGAAGAAGCACTAGAGCAGCTACAGCAAGATCAGAGACACCGGGAGTTTTCCTTCCCTCGCTTTCTCTCTCTCACTCTCAGCTGCTGTCTGCTTTTCTCTCCTCTCCACTCCTTCACCCACTATAGATTGGCTTTGAAGGATCTGCCAGGATTCACAAATTAAAGCCGCTGCTAATTTAACTTGTCTGTCATTTCAGTGATGGAACAAAAAGGTGACAGAAGAAAGACAGCATTCTGTCGGTGGCTAGGAGAGAGAGATGCTAACAGAGGGAGGAGATGCACGACAAGAAAGAGGCATTTGATGCTGCAGCGGTTGTATGGAGAAAGGGGGGGGGGGGTAGTTGTTGTCATCTGTACTCTGTCTAGCGGCTCATTTTTTAAAATCGGCAGTTTCGCAAGGATAACCCTTGCTGAGTTTGAAGATCACTCTTTCATTTGCAAGGGACTTGCCTTTTATCTATGACTCCCAAGAGGACCTGCCAGCTGGAGAGAATATTGAGATGAGGAGGAAAAGGAAGCAGACTCTCCAGACAAAGAAATGGGCATATACGCATAGACGTATACAATAAACCGGTAGACCAAACAAAATAAACGCTTCTCTGAAAAGCTGTCTCCACAAACATTGCGTGACCTTTATGTTATAAACCTCATGCGCCCTTCCTTCCTGTAAAGCTGTGATTCTTTCTGACATTACATCATGTTGTAATCAAGTGCAACACATCAAACAGCACTGAGACATTCTGCTGTAATGTTTTTACCGTGGTAGATATCCATGCAACTATCAGAGGGTGGAGCCATTTTTTTATAGAGTTTCCAGCAAAAATAACTATATTGTAATATATAATGATGTAAAATAACTCATACCTTGAGGATTTTGGTCGAAACCCATCTCTTGTGTCAAGCAATAAATCTTATTTCTTCTATGGCCATTTGAGTCTGTGTTATTACCAGTTGTGACCTTGTCACTTGAAATGAAGTAACGAGGTCACAACAACCGGCAAGAACAAGGACTAAGATTGCCATAGAAGAGATAAGTGATGTCGCATTGGATTTCCCCACCTACAGCAACAAGTATTTGGTCAAAAAACCTGCTCCACAAAGAGCAGCTGTTTATCTTGTTCGTATGGGCTGTGATTTTGGGTTACACTTTATTTTGATGGTCAACTTTAGACATTATACTAACTGTTAGTAATTTGCCAACTACAAGTCAAGTAACTCTCATTAGAGTATTAGTAGATTGTAGTAATTGTTTAGATAGGGGTGGGTTTCAGGTAAGTAGAATAAATTGATATGTAGTTGTAAAGTTAATGTCTGTTGAGGAGCATCAAAATAAAGTGTTATCATATATATAGCAGACAGTCTACTAATACTAGAGTTAACAGATCTTGTTCTTGCTTCTCGGCATGTTTGTCACAAGAAACAAGTGCTGGCATTAGGCGTTTCTCAATACCAAGTAGCCTACGCAAAGTCCGACTCCAGAGGACACGAGTCCAGTAATTCTGCTAATGGAAAGGCGCGTTCTTGAACGATCTACGTTCCGGTTATCTCTGTATGTATATTTTAGGCAACAATAAAACTAAATATGTTATAAAACAGCACTCTGCTTCTTTACGATTTCATTTCAATGCATTTTAAACATTATAAGCACACAAATGTGGTTCAGGCAACACATAGCCTATTGATTATATTCACTGCATGTATGTGACGTTATATTTATAACAAAACTAAATATAAAACACAACCCTGCCTCTTTTCTTTTAAATTTAAAAATATTAAACATATTCCAGGCAATATGTAATGTATTGCATATCGCATTGGTATAAATGTTGCAATAAACAACATTACAGATCTTGTAATAAAATAAAAAAATGACAAAACCAATAATAGCAATTATAAAAGTATAAGTAAAAGGTACAAAAAGATATACAGTAAAGCTTTAATAACATAAAAAAACAATTCAGTCAGTCAAATATAAAAATTCAGCACTCAAAGATTTAGCCTTCTGCCAAACTATTGGCCAGGGAAGGAATTATAGATTCACGAGACCAAAGATCGCCTGTTAGGTTTATACAAGACGAATTATATCTCGTGTTTAACCACTACAGAGACGTCCGAGTCAGCGGCAAACATCAGAGCGACTCGCCGAGGAAAGGCTGTTCCAGGCGGGGGACACGAGCGCGAGCATCCGGTGATCGCTTGGAATGGACATCTATAAATAAACCAAATATTTGAGCTTTAAAAACTACTTTCTCGCCCGAAAAACTCTTAAAACTACATTTCGTGACACAATAACAGTAGTAATATGTATTTCAACTGTATGCTTCTAATGCCCTTGTAGCACGAGCAAGTGACGATACTCTGTCCGCCAATCACCGTTCTGCAGTAAGTCTAGCTCCTCCTTTTAGTACCCTTTCACTGTGCTAGGTACCCCAACGGAAGGGTACCCCAAAAGTAGTACGGTACAGTTCGGCTTTTTGGTACCATTCACAACTTTTGACAGTGGAAACGCAAATAATTGCGTACCAAACCGAACTGTACCGTACCGTACCACTCAGTGGAAACGAGCCATTACTCACCCAGTGATCCTTTAGGGCACGGTCTGTCTACGGTCTCCCCCCTCTGGGTGGCGGGCCACTGCACCCCTCGGGATGCTCTGGCTTCGCACACTTGGAGCTCAGTGCCCTGGGGTGGGACGCGCAAGGGTCTGCGCGTCACTGGTACGGTGGCGGTGATAGGTCGCAGATCTGGCGCCTTGTTAATGGCCCCTATCGGGTGAGCGGTGGGGGGAAGAGGTCGTATGGTTGAGGGGATGGAGCTGGAAGTGACGGGTCTTGCTGCGGTGGTGGTGCTGCTGCTCATCTGGGTGGTGACGAGAGGACCTGAGAGCAAGAGAGAAACAGACGGGAATGCAAAAATAATTGAAACTTAGGCAACAAGAGAGTAAGAGGTCGAGAAGAAGAAGTTTCCGAACACCTACGGAGTCAGCGAGAATGTCGGCAGATGTTTGATGAAGATGAAAAAAGAAGACGAAATAGAAGAAAAGATACCCTAAACGTTTGATGTGTCTTGTAAAAGGATTACGAGAATATAAATAAAGCAGCAGGAGAGGTTCCTAGTCTTTAATGCATAACTATATGTTCACTTAGTCCCCCTGAGAACTGGATAGCGTGAAATACAGGAGGAGAAGAAGAGATGGAGTGAGAGAGACACAGACAGAGAATGTTCATGGCAAGAAGATGTGAATGAATAATTGATTACAAATCTTTTTTTTCTGATCTGACAAAATGCTAATGACCACAGCTAATTAAACCATAAAGACAATGTATTGAAGACACAGAGGGGAACACTAACAGAACGTTGACACTTAACAGATCAAACTGTCTGTTAGCTTCTGCCTCCCGCTGAGCTCGCTATTTCACCGTCACTTACCAGCAGTGGGATCCAGTGGCCCGAACTCTAGAGGGTAGCGCACAACATTGTAGTTGTTCCAGACGTAAAGTTGATTGTCTCTTGGGTTGTAGTCCACAGAGGACACATACTGGTAGGGGTTGGGGAAGGGAATGTGGACGGACTCTTCCCGGCCTCGATTGGTGTTGAATGCGTACAGCACCAGATCACCACCCGCTTCACTGTCATCATCCTGATAAACAGAGCGCACGGCATACAAAACACCACACGCCATGAAGGCATTGGATGCCAGTCGCTTATCGAAGCTGGTTTCCCAGGTTCCTTCGAAGCGTAGGGTGTAAGGGTTAACCTGAAAAACAGTGAAAAGGAAAGGATTCAGATTGTGTTCGTGGGATGCAACAAAACAATTTGATTACTCCACAGTTCTGGAAATTGGAAGATAGCTACAATGTAACCGAAATTCTAATCTCAGCTGAAATCCAATATCTTAAATTGGACTGTTCAGTGACACTGACCTGACTGACCACCAATCGTCCATTGTTGGCCTCTGTAGCGTAGATGACCCATAGACCATTTTCATCCACTGCAAGGTCAATATCAGACTTGCCCCCCCAGCGGTATGGTGAGGTGTCATGGTAGTTGGCATTATTGACTATGGCTTCTCCACTCTTGATACGTGTGCGCAAGTCGTATTTCACAATATTGCGTGTACGTTCCTTGTTGTAAAAAACAGCACCATCATACACGACAAAGCCTGTTCCATCCACGCGATTTGGCAGCCTGTGGGAGAAGAGTGCGTTATTTGAGATGACTGGCCATCCATGAAAAACGTAAGGTTAAAAAAAACAAACATTACTTTGTTGGCTGTACCAGCCCGTTCTGACAATGCGTATACATCCGACACACATGACACCCTATAGCGTCAATATGAGACGCAGATATATGTGGGCCAGAAGACGCCTACTAGTGGTCTAACCCTAACCGAAGTGTGTTATATTGACGCTAAAGGGTGCCATGTGCGTTGGATGGATACGCATCGGCAAAAGCGTCACTATATGACGCCCTGGGATGAGAATGCGTTGGCTGTACGGTTATTGGTTGTAGACCCAAGCTGTTGTCCTCACTCACTTGTAGGTGGTTGTGGCTCGATTCTGCTTGAAGTCTTCCCATGAAGCATACTCGTACAGCATGTCAGTGCGGTACGGAGTCCAGGGCATGACGTAAAGACGGTCACCAGATTGCAGGGGATCCTTACACCATGCCCCCGACTGATGCTCCGCCTCCTGCAGCAAACTTGCTGCCTGCACCCTTAATAGAGTCCCAGGACATACAAAGACTGGAGATGTGGAAGAGAGAGAGAGAGAGAGAGAGAGAGAGAGAGAGAGAGAGAGAGAGAGAGCAGAAGTGAGAGAGAAAGGGAGAGAAAGAGACGGAGAGATGAAATAACAAGGAGGAGACAGCAAGAATTCACAGATTGATGGTGTGATGGGATTAAAAAGAGGAGAAATTTGATGGCAAGACAAATGGAGAAATGGAGGATAAAGGAAGAAGGGGAGTTGGCCATGAGGGACGATAATATGAAAGAGAATGAGGCAGCAAGAAAGAGGAAGAGAGAAATGGGAGAGAGGAAATGAGATAAATGACCATTCATTTAATGAAAGAGTGTTAATGTTCATTAGTCAAGTATCTGCACACTGGACTAAAGGCTGGTGTGGGGAGATGACACAATCCTGGCTGCTTGTGCTCATATATTGCTGAGAATCATTTTTTAAACCCTGACCCACTTCATCTTCCCTGCTGGAAAATCACCAGCTTCTTCTGGTAACTGATTTTACATTGTTTTAAAATTGACCAATCATTTGTGGTCATTAACCGGTCTAAATTGAAATAGACTGTTTGTTAGCTGGACTTCTGACTGGTGTACCTGGTTTCAAGCTGCTAGACCTTCTTTGTCAAGCTGGTCAGAGCTGGTAAACCACATTGGAATTGCAGCCAGTATGTTGGCCTGTTCTACCAGGAGAGAAACCAGGTTCTGATGCTAACTGATTTCAAATTGTTCAAGCTGGACCAAGTTGATAATTTATGGTCATTATTTGGTCTAGATTGTTTAGCGCAGTGGTTTCCAACCATAGTCCTGGATTATCCAGATCAGTACACGTTTCGGATATCACCTTTATCTAAAACCATTTCAGGTCTTGGAGTCACTACCAAAAACTAAGTTGAAAAAGGTGTTTTGGACTAGAGAGGAAATGACTAGAGTTGGAAAACATTGATTCAGCAGATGGACCTGGTTTAAACCATCTTGAACAAGGAAGTTAGACCTAGTAGATCACTTAATCCAGCAACAAATCAGCCTGTCCATCTTCAACCGGAATGTGTCTGAATTTCCAGCAGGGTTTTCTTACATCAATCGCCCAATTGGTACCCGCAGTCTCACTTTAAATATATATGTGAACACATGGGCTGTTGGGTAATATTGCACTGGGAAGTCCACACCAGTGCAGGGAGGCTCTGCAAAAGTAAGCACTGAGGGTACCTAGCAGTCTTAAAGGGACCACACATTGTGACCCTTTTGAAACCTAAAATGACCAATGGAATACTCTATTATCCATAGAAAACTAATGTAAGCCACATTAAGTGTGCCTTTGAGACTGGGCCTCTATATAAAGTTGGTATTTGCTCTGACACCAAGGACTGCTGTAATGTCAAAATGTTTTGTGTGTGTGTATTTAATGTTGAATAAGGATGAATGTTTGGATGCCAGTCATGTACAAAAACAACTGCAGTGCTCAACTTTAATGTGCTAGGAGTACTTGATAAAGACACACACACACACACACACACACACACACACACCAATCTGTATATGTATCTCTGTACTCTGAGCAAGGTCGTTCACCTGGGATTGGTGTGAATTAGCTGGCTGACGCAGTTTCTCACTCTCAGACTTAGAGGGCATTGGACCTGAGAGAATATAGCTACTGCTTGGGGGTGTGGGGAAAGGGATCTGGGGGTGTCTATGGAAAAGGAAAGCAGACATCATCAGTACTGTGATGTCACAAGGGACAGCTGTGAGCATGTGTGGATGGTGAGGGGAGGGAGGGGGGTATGCTAGTGGGGTTTTCCTGCCATAGGCTATGTGTGTCCCAGACAGCAAGTACTTACTATTGCTACACAATCACACACACATATACACCAAAAAGGAGAAACTGAAAGGTAAATTAGTAAATTATACACATGAACACACATCCATGCACACCACATTATTGTAATAATTTGGTCAATAGCTAAAGAAATACATTCAGGTTAAGATTAATTTGTTTAACCTATCAAGTGCAGTCTTCATCCTGAAGGAGCAGTAAAAAAAATCCCATAATCATAATGTAGAAGAAATAAGCACTAACTCTTCTTGCTAAGAAAACGAATATAGCTTCGCCATTTTGGTGCTAATCTCACCAAGCTTCATAACTAACTTGACCAGAATTTCTGTCTCGCCAGAAAGATCATGTTGTACGAATAGTTTGACCAACTAGTAAATTGCATGGTTATGGTCCAAGCTAGACAAGGTAGTTTAGATTGGGTTTCTCACCCCTGTTCTTGAAGTCACATCAACCGTACACATTTTGACACATTAGCCCAAGTCTAATCTGACAAATCCATTTCAGGTCTTGGAATTTATTAGTAGTTAAAGAGTTGAATCATGTGTGGTCGATTAGGAGGAGTTTGAAAACATGTACTGTTGGTGTGCCTCTTGGAATAGGGTTGGGAAACATTGCCCAGATAGAAAACTGACATTGAATCAACGTGGAAATATGACATCGAAACAACGTTGATCTGACATTGTTTTGCTCATCGAATTAACGTTGAACCAACGTCAGACGCGTCATTCTTTCAAAACTAACGGAAAATCAACTTGAAATCAACGCATTGTTTCAACGTTATGAAAGCAAACCAATTTTCGATTTTCATTTAGCTTTGAAGAATGCCGCGTCTGACGTTGGTTCAACATTAATTCGATGAGCAAAATCAACGTTGTTTCAATGTCATGAGAGACGTCGTTTCCACGTTGATTCAATGTCAGTTTGCTGTCTGGGTGGTTTAGATAGTCAGATAACCTGCTTTTGCCCTGGTAGACCATCTTGGTCAAGATGATAAACAGCCTTCAACCTTAAAGTTCTGAAGTTGGTATTGTAGCATAATAGTTGGTTTTATGTTCTAAAAAACAAACAAACAAACAAACAGACTGATCACCGTAAGATGGTATTGACCTTTTTTTCCCAGTAGGGTTTTCCTAGGTTCATGTCTGAAGATGGCATTTCCTCGAACACAAAGTTCTGTCAAACTGGGGAAATATTAGAATGCAACTTTCCCTCATGTTCTGGTGATCACAACAGGCTAGTTTACACAATCTTGGTCAATCAACTTTACCAAAAAAGATTATAATCCATCATCCAGCTTCATCAACATGGTTTTGCTGTTAAACAATATGCCTATGCGTATCTTCACAATATGCCAGACAAGGGCTGGCTTAAGGGCTTAACCTCCACGGACAGTTTTTAATGTTTTATCAGACAATAACCACTCAAGATTTTGCTTTAGTATAATTTTTGGGAAAATTGGGACCAGATTTGGGATTTGGGACAACAGCTTAGATTTCGGGACTGACAATTTTTCTTTAAAATACAAAGACAATCCTATTACATACACCAGTATTTAGACTACTAATACCATTTGTCACTGGAAAATGGCAATTTAAAAGAAGAAATACGAAGAGGGGCAAACAAATCAGAATCTCTGAACTAAAGCATATTAATAGACTCATCTAAGAGCAGGGAGGCAGAGCCTTCCTGAGAGGAGCGGCAACACACTATATTGACCTGTTCTATATGGGTGACCCATTAAACAAAGAACGAGTACCCTCAGTTTCAAAGGAAATTGGGACAAATGCAACATCAGACACACGCAAGCACACGCTTTCCCCAAACAGCTATTGAACAGAACAGGCTAAGAAGGGTCGCTCCTATATAGACAGTGAGTCAGTCCATGGAGGAAGTAATATTTGAGCCTAGCACATCGGGTTGAAAACTCCATACCGTGTCACAGGGTTAAAGCTTTCTTTATGCAGTATTAATGCCATGGGCTGTAATCTAGGTTACACAGAGAAAAGCTCCCAAAGGCCAGTCCAAGTGTCCGCTCAACTACGTGGAGGGCGATAGAAACAACTCACCCACTCGCACACACACACACACACACACACACACGCCCTGCCTCGACTCCAGCTGCTGTGCGGTCAATGTTCAAGCGATTGCTATCCACAAACAGCTAAGCATGCTCTAATTTAAGATTAAGGCTTTAGCTCTCACTTTCTAGATGACTTTCTAGACTAGAGCTTCTTTATTTCTTTTACTATGGGTGTAACATAGGGCTTAATATGCTGAATATGATAATTACAGAGGCTCGAGATAGGCTTTTCAGTCCACTGAAACACACACTCCCACACACAGAGTGTGACCTGAGAGAATTCATTAAACCCGACCTGTGCTCTCTGGCAGCTCAGTTCCCTGCTGTATACTGAGCTCTGGTTCGCTGTCTTTCTTAAACAAGAATTTTAACACATTCCTATACCAAACTATTGGAAAAATGACCAACATACAGTGTGCAATTATCCTTGTCAATCTACACCAGGCTGAGGTCACTATACAACTCTCACCTCGATATCTTGTGGCTTTCACTGCAAAAATAATGTCCTGGTATTACCTAGGACTGAAACCAACTCCCTACTGTTTAATGCCTGAGTAATAAGAAAATTACCACCTCCATCTCTATGAAATACTAAAAGACCCAACCTGGGCTCTGCTTCTTTGTGTTGTTCAATATTGCAAGAGATTTATTTTTACCTATAGACAGAACTATTATTCAAATTATAGTTGTTTTCATTGCCCCCTATCCTGTTTCCTACATCAAGTCTTAGGACATAAAGACATTTCACAATACATCTCTTTATCATCTCAATTTTGTCTCCTAGTCCAGTGGTTCTCAACTGATTTGGCCATGGGACCCACATTTTCACATAGTCATTAAGTCGTGACATAAATTTAATTTTTAATCTAATTCCTACTTCCTAAAGCATCCCACTTTACTTAACATACACATAAACAGTAAGAATGTGACTAAAACTGATGAATAAACAGTATAAGGGAAAGCTATTAAGTATCCCAAACTTTTTTAATACCATAAAGTTAGTAAATTGGTATGAGCCACTTAAGTCATTTAAAAACATACAAAATAATATATAAAAGTGAAATTAAAGAGGTATTTTGGGAAAGTGAGTAGAATGTGTATCATACCCACATGCAAATTCTTCCCAGACAACACACTACCAGTTACATTGAAGCTACAATATGTATTTTTTTTAGTCACTAGGGGTCGCTAAACTCGATTATCATTGATGACGCAGTGGATAAGCGGAACTATGGAACTTGTTGTCATGCCGATGGAACTTATAATGTTTATGTGAAATAATGTTTATGGATAAGTGAATACATTTATGTTTTTAACATGACTGTGGAATAAAGCAAGTCGCGACTGACCCGAGGATATAAAGGAATGAGGACATTTCTACCGAACTACCCAAAAGTGTTTAATTATTACTCCTATGGGTCAGTTTATGTATCAAATTAAAATTGTTAGGTAACGCAGCACTGTTTCACTTGGTCTACACTAGGGATGTACCGATACCACTTTTTTCACACCAAGTACAAGTACTTACATTACTTACATAGTAAGTATATTAAGTACTTACTTGCCGATACCAAGTACCGATGCCATAAAGGGCCGTTCACATATTGCGTTTTTTGTGCGTGCAAATTCGTTATTTTAAATGTAGGTGCGCGGCAAGCAGGAAAAAAAGGGATAATGCGGATATAGACAATTGTAATTGACAGACGACACGTGTCAAGGGACAGGTACTATTTAAAACAAATTGCAAATTTACAAATTCTTGGAAACATTTAAGATAATGTAAGTACACAATTGAAAGAAGTGCAAGTGTTTTTTTTTATATATATTTTGATAAAAAATTCTTACATATTGTACCTTTAATAATTGTCACTTTTTTGTATTTTCGTGACTTACTAATTGACAATGTAGCTATGGTGTTGCATGCTTGTATTTTCTTTTGCTGTTTATTCGTATATTGAAGAGTGCACTATAAGTACAGATTAACATCTAACTGGAGAGGAAAGTACATTTTTAATGACTTTTTATTTAGTAACACGTTAAGAAAATGACATTTGAATAATGACACTGACAAATAGCCTGAAAACATCTAAACTGGCCGCAGATGCTAAATCAGGACAACATGTTTTTCTCAGGCACTCTTTACTTAAAATGCATCTGACGGAAGAAATTAAAGGCACAGTTCAGTTACTCAAAATAAAATAAATAAGAAGACTAAACAGCTTACACGCATGTCTTTTAAAATAAAAGTCTCAATTCAGGAACAAACATTTCGAATTACGTTTTGTTGATATTGTAGTTTTTTTGACTGCACACTTTCCACGGCCCACTCAAAACATCTCGCGACCCACCAGTTTAGAAACACTGTCCTAGAAAGTAATTAGATGAAATGGAGACATCTGTTTAGGGATTCGACTTTTCACTTGAACAAAAGACCTCAGAAATCTCACGTGTCCATATATCTTATACAGTTCAGACATCTCAATAATGTCTCAAAACGTGCTCAGATACCAAAGTAAAATAAATATGAATTCAAACATGTCTGATCCAATCTCTAAAAGTTATCCACATTAATTTTTAGCTTTATACTGATACTGTTCATGAAGAATGTTCTCATTTATATCTGTTATTCTAGAAGAAACCTCGAAAATGAAATTGATACATAACTTTAAAAAAAAAATCAATCAATAAGTGAAAATTCTATCATCATTTAATACCAAACAGTTTTGGTCGCCATTGATTTCCAATTCATGTTACACAGAAGATTGTTATACAGTTTTGGAATGACATTATTTTTGGGTGAACTATCCCTAACAAGACAGCAAAGTCTGCGATCAAGACTTAGATATGTGATCTCAATATTTTTCTAAAACTAAAATATCTGAGCTTTCCACATAATATTGAAATAGATCTGAACTCTTACTGTGTGTCAATAATTGCCTCAAATGTTCTTTCTTAATTTAGGAGAAAAGTTGGTAACACTTTACAATACGGGTGCACTAATAAGCATTAATTTATGCTTAACTAATGCACAGATAATACTGAATTAATGTGTAACTAATGATTATCTAAGCTATTCATTAATGATTACCACATTATGAACTAATTAAGAGTCTATAAGGTTAATGTATTAGTTCATACATGAATTGTTATTAATTAAATATGTAATTGTGGATTAATTCCATAATAACTATTTTTTAAACTAATAGTGTTAATTAATATGTTAATTACCAGAATGAGACAAAGCCTTGTATTTCAACTTCCAGATAATATGACAGGTACACTAATATGCATCAATACATGATTAATTACTTCATTGTTAGTGCAAATTCATGTGCAAATTACTACAATTACTAAATGACTAGTTAATAATGATGTGCCCCAACAAGTAAAGTCATAACATAATGATACATTTGCATATCTTTAGCTAATGATTAATTAAAGCAGACAACTGGAAGTTGAAGTGCATAGCTTTGACTAATTGTGGTAATTAACACATTAATTTACACTATTAGTTCATAAAATATGTCATTAAGGAATTAATACACAATTCACACATGAATTAATAGCAATTCATGTATTACTTAATCTATTAATCATATAGTCTCTTTATTGGTTGCTGATCCAGTAATCATCAATTAATGGTTCAGTTCTTCATGAGTTATACATTAACTCATGATTATCTGTGCATTACTTAAGCATGAATTAATGCATATTAGTGCACCCGTATTGTAAAGTGTTACCGAAAAGTTTATACTTCTCTGACAAATTTCTTAAAAGTCACCTCAACACTCTGGGCAGGATGGCCAGCCTCTCAGACATGAATTATTTAACTTATAAACAATATTTATAAATAATATTTTACTCTAAAAAAAAAAATTAGAGTGAAAATAAGCTTTGGCTAAGGCACAATCTACAAAGGAAGGAGGAGAAAAAATGAACAGTACTACATCCACTACTGCGTGTATTCAGGTGTGTGTGTGTGTGTGTGTGAGAGAGAGAGAGTCGGGCCTTCCCGCAGTGGCGTCTAACTGTCTGGCCTCACTGCTGAGAACATGCTGCTTAATTGAATCCTACACCTGTTACTGGCAGGTACAAAAGTGCTGCCAACAGGGGGCAGAGCTCTGTGTGGCACTGGGCATCCCCTTCAAAATCTGAATGGGTCGTTGTGTGCTTATTTTCTACGTCAGCAGTGATGCGTTAAGAATGTGGATGAGCATCAGTGTGTGTTTTTAAGAGAGAGAGAAAAAAGTAGACAGAGAGGTAGGTGTAAAACACTGCCGTTTAGTGCATCTGAATGTGAGCGAGAAAGAGAGAAAGACAGTTAAAGGTTGTAAGAAGTGTTGCTGTGTGCTTGGAAGCAGAGAGAGAGAGAGAGAGGGATGGAAAAAGGCGAAGGGTCAAAGGTTATTCCTGTGAAATGAGAATTAGGATTGAGTTAATTTGATAAAGGGCTAGAAGGGCTCCCAGATTGTGTCCTGGACAGCAAGAGGTTAGCAGCAAGACAGAAACATGTGCTATGTTTATTCCACGTACATGTACACGCAAACACAGATACACGCTAAAACATACACACACCTCAATACCATCCACATCCTTCAAACACACACACACATAGGCTTACTGTATAAAGCCCATGTCAGATTTAATTCCATTTAAATGCCTGTACAATCGCCAGGACACAAATGTTAACCTATCATTACAAAGGATTTTTTTTTTTTATAGATGTAATGGTTTTTATACTAAGATAATTATATTTTCTTTAAGTTTTGCGTTTTGTCCCCTGAGTCTGTTCTCAAAGCAGTAGCTACTGTCAGTCCAGAACGGTCTATCTGTATCTGAATTACATCACATTACACACTCATTGAAATTCGTGACCACCTGCATACGCTATGGCTCTTTAGCTTTACCAATTCACAAGCACAAGTGCGCACAGACAATCTCCTATCTCTCTTACTGCCTGGACGAGCGGCTGCCCAGGTTGTGAGACAGCGTGTGGGCGTGGATTATACTTGATATGTTATGAAAGGGATAGTTCACCCAAAAATCGAAATTCTGTGATCATTTAATCAACGTGTTGAAACCAGTGGTTATACTAAACTAAAAGTAAAACTATTAAAACTCATTTTCGGTAACAGAAATAAATCATTTAGTACTGGGCAACGATTAATCACATCCAAAATAAAAGTTTGTGTTTACATAATATTTGTTTCTGTGTTTAATTATTTTGTATGAATAAATATACACATGCATGAATATATTTCAGAAAAATGTGTTATTTATATATAAAATATAAATAATGTATAAATGTATTAACACATGCATATGTGTGTATTTATATATACAAAATAATTATACACAGTACACAAATATATTATGTAAACACAAGTGATTAATCGTTGCCCACCACTAAAATAAATAAATCCAAAACCAGGAACATAAAATAATATGTTTAGCAGAATGGCCAGGCTGCTTTTTCCATACAATGAAAGTGAATGGGTTCCAATGGAAAGCCGTGGTCACCATTGAGTTTCTTATGGAGAAGAGAAGCTTGGAGATTCTGCTAGATAGCTTCCTTTTATTTGTACCTGAACTATCCCTTTAACACTAGCCAAGAGGAGAGGAAAAAAGTGTGTGTGTATGTGTCTCAAACAAAGACAAACCCTGAGCACAACAGCATCGAGGGCGGCACTTCCCATGACTCCATAATCAGACAATTAATCGATCCTTAAACCAACGAGTGTTAATAAACAATGACTGGGCAGGTGGGTGGTCAAGACAATGTTGTTAATGAAAATAATTGTTAACTGTTAATGAAATAGATAGAGGATAGAGAAAATAATTAGCAGCAGAGCGAGAGTACAGATAAAGAAGGGAAAGGAGGGGGGGCCGGCTGTCCGCTGTGGCATGATTGCAGGTAAAAACACTGAAATGTAGGGCAGAACTCTCACAACACTCTCCAACAGCACCATGGGGAGGAAACAAAATGGAGGGCTGACATCGAAGATGTGTAAACTGATGTCAGCGTTAGCGGAGTGGAAGATTCACACTGAGGTGCAGGTATCAGAACAGGTTTAGAACCCACAAATAACAGAGACAGAACAGGGGGCACAAACACACACGCATGTGTTTCTGAATTGTGCAGTCAGGAAAATACACATGTCAAGGGCGAAAAAAAATATGGGCATATTTGCTCAGTCCAAACCCTAGGTGAGCTGTCTATTCTAGACTACATTTGTATGCAACATTTAGTGTCACTTCTGTCATTTTGGATTGCACATGTAAATTCATTACAATGAGCTTTAGGTAAATTCAAAACAAATGTCAATTGTGTCAGGGTTTATTTTGGGATAACGACTGGCTAAATGTGTATTATTCAGCATATTACACTTAACAAATACATCAATACGTGGACTTGAAGTATTGACTGCAAAGTGCTACGAGAGACAAAACTAGCACAGCTAACTAGGAAATCAGTCAATTTTTCAGATTAGCATAATTGCATAAAAATAGTTGACGACAGAACATCACATTTTTCAAATCAGAGTGAAGTAACCCAGAGACCTGAATGATAAATACAGTTATAGAACTGAAAAGTATTACATAGACTGTGTTTTTGTTCACTGGAGTACTGAGTCATTAGCTTAGCAAAAATGCTAATGGTAAACTTTGATCTGTGAAAGTCTCAAGTGAGATTTGCATAGTATGTGTGTGTGAGTGTTCATGTACAACCACACTGGACTTCATGTTAATTTTGTGAGTGGGAATGCAAACTTAAGTTCAAGTTTAGTGAACTCTGATCAGCTAATTCATCTAACAAAAACACATTTAGCCAAATAAATTGACCTCTCGGCTCAAAACAAAGAATACAAACTTCAAATTTTTATGGTAATGTGAACTTGGAGAAGATTTTTAACATTTTGAATTTAATATTGTTTGCGATTTATAAAATATAAAAATGAATAAAAAATGAATAAATAAAAATTGGCATTACAGCATACTTAAAAATGTACTTTTGTAGCTTTTATTCTATGTTTGTTAGCTGACTTAAATGTTCACAAGTTTGGGGTCGGTAGGATTATTTTAAAGGGTTAGTTCATCCAAAAATCATCCCATAATTTATTCACCCTCAAGCCATCCTAAGAATGACTTTCTTCTTTCAGCCAAACAAAATCAGAGTTATATTAAAACATCCATCCCTCAGATAAGAAATCCTTTCGGCTCCAGGGGGTTAATAAAGTACTTCTGAAGCAAAAACACTCCACCTTTTGTAAGAAAAATATCCCTATTACAGTTTTTCCCCATTGCTTTGGCTCATTTCTTGAAACAGAAATTACATTCTCAAAACAACATGGACAAACCTCCAAACTACTTGGCAATTGTTCACAACAGAATTTAATTTCTCATTCAGTTCATCAAATTGCAAATCCCTAAGTACATGTCTCAATGTCTCAGTACATCTTTGCAAATGATTAAGTACAGGTAGCCTACATTTAGCACAATTTTTAAGTGAATAGATCTTGTTGATCTAAACTGATTGTTCATTCTCAGTCTAATGGTTGTTCACTCCAAAACGTGTCAGCGTCATTTCATTGTATAAGTCATCACATGCACAATAGTCTGTTCAATTGTCAAACTTAGTCAAGAGCATGAACACCATATATGAATCCCTTGGAACATTTGATACATTTATTACAGCAATTGACATATCTTGACAAACAAATGAGGAGTTTCACACATCTCAGATGACCAATCAAACCGTATGTTTGGTCAAAGAGCTGTAATTAGTGCCTCCCATGTAAATCTATCTACATACTGTAATATCTATCTTTAGATAATATCTATCGAATACTGTGGGTTTTACTGTAATATTTCAGAAAGTCTAGTCATTGAGGATTTCCCCCTCCCCTTTCTGTCAGATACCCCCTGTAGTACCTCTGCATGGGGGTCCATGTACCCCAGGTTTAGGAGTAGTGGCCAGCTGTATATTGAACTTGTGGAGAACAGAACATTCCTATGTAATTGGAGGTGTGTCCATGTTGTTTTGAGAATGTATTTTATTTTACCTCTGATGTATGGAAGTTACTTTATGTGTGTGAATGATAATGGTTACAATTCCTTGGCAGTATGAGTGCAATGTGTGATGTACTCTTACCCTAAAATCCAAAAAAACAAACAAAAATGTCAGTTTTATACACAATTATGTTCTGTTAGCTAGACAAAAAAACAGTACAGTAACCATTGCCAATGAAGGACTGGGCTAAGGCTGAAAGGTGGACATGAGGGATATTTCAATGGTCCTCTGCCATAGTGACAAAACATCTAAACATTTTGGCTTGAAGTGCTTACACGATGCCAAAGGGACTAAGCATTTTGGGGGCGCTGAGAAGGAAATTGAGTTTTGACACATGAGTGAACTGTTTTGAGAGAGGTATGAGCTTTTGCAGATGAACTATGGTGTTGTGCCCAACCATCTACGTTATTTTGGCAAAAGCACCAAGAGTGTTGAGAACGTCCGGTCTGTTTTGAGAAATGAGCCAAAGCAATTGAGAAGGATCTTTGCCATTTTGGTGGCACTGACTCTGTATATGAGAAATGAATTTAGTTTTGAAGCATGAGTGAACTGTTTTGGGAGAGATATGAGCTTTTGAAAGCGAGCTATAGTGTTGTGCTGAACCATAAGACTGTTTTACCAAATGATCTTAGAGTTTTGAGAATGTAATTTCTGTTTCAAGAAATGAGCCAAACCAATTGAGAAAAACTGTTATAACTTTACAGACGGCCGTACGTGAAATCGAGTTCTGGAGGAAGAGTGAACTATGACCCAACATATGGCATGTGATATAGGAGTAGCGTGAGCTTATAGGAGAGAGGAGACGCCTCTCACGGTTCAAACAAATAGGGCTGGGCAACAAACTCAAGCTCCCCCAACGTTTCTCTGTAAAAATAAAAATAAATGGTAAAATAGTACCATTCACTCCCATTATAAAGCCAGGATATTTTTTAATATAACTCAGATTGTGTTAGGCTGAAAGAAAAAAGTCATAAACACCTAGGATGGCTTGATTTTTATTTTTGGGTGAACTAACCCAGTTTAAGGTACCTATGACATTCTCTTTAGAATGGATATATACCAGGAATGGGTAATGTCTGGCCTGGAGTGCCGCTGTCCTGCAGAGTTTCCTCCAATTCCCCTGCCTGTAGCCTTAGCAGAGATGGTCTTATTATTGGGAGATACAAGAGTCTCTGGCTTTGCCATTGGTCAAAGCGTAACAGCTAACTTGGATCACATGTGCCTTGATGACCAATCACATTACAGCCTTGACCTCATAGAATTTCGTTCAGAGTTGTGCGTCAGTCAATCACCGTTAGCAGATACCATAGAAAAACAGTTTATTCAGCATAGTGAATACTCTCCTCCATTGACATTCATTAAAAAAACAGGCTATTGTCTCCTTTCTTCCTGCAGCGTTAGCATTGGGGGGTTACACTTTTTTTTGGGTAAGGTTGCAGGCTTGCCATTATGTGGCTTTGGCCTTCATAATCCTAATGGCATTGATTAGCTTGTTTAGGTGTTTTTGATTGGGGTTGCAGAAAAAACTGTGCAGGAGAGTGGCACTCCCGGACCGACATTTCCCATCCCTGATATATACCCTCCTAATAGCACCTACAATTGACCTACAATAGCAAGCAGATAATCATGTCTAAGACTGTGATGTACAACTACAGTTGCTGCCTATGTGGAGACCTGAGCAGATACAGCTCACTAGGGTTTGGAACAGTTCAAATCTTATAGCCAGCTGTAGATGATATGGGGCGGAATTATGCCTGATTCAAGCTCGGTTCAATTCTTGTAAAAGTTTGAAACTGAGTCCTCAGGAGACTGGCAAGAGGATCAAGTACAGAAGCCCTGAATCTCCCTGATTGGCTGGCTAAACTGAATCAAGCTGCGAGGTGATTGGCACCACAGAGAGAGGCCGTGTGAGTGGAACCGGCTCTGCCTAACAAAGCAGCCATCTTACAGAGACGCCAACTGTCGCCGTACCCTCCTCTTTGGACACGTGCGGACACACCACAGGGAGGGAGTCTGTGACTGCTACAGACGCCACTGAGCAGCGTCCAAGAGCAGACAACAAAACAGAAGGGATTAAAAAGAAGAATGACGCCACTGGCAGACAACAAATTGGAGAGGAGGGAGTATCTGAGGTAGGCTCAGAAAACCTGTGGCTGCTTGCGATGAACACATGACAATTTGGAAGGATATAAACCGAGGAGAGGAACCATAATCCAGATGAAAAAAGAGAAAGAACGTGACATGGCGAAAAAGAGAAAGCTTGTAGAGAGAGACATTGAAGCACCTGGAAATGGGAGAGAGCATTTGGCAGGGGGTCGGGCAGTTACCAGATCTACAAATCGTTACTCTAATCCAAAATAACATACAGACAAAACATGGGGGTTGTCCTGAAGGAAGGAAGGAAGACATAAAAAAGGGTCTGGAAGAAAAAAACAAAAACAAAAAAAAGGTCTCAAACTGTATGGAGGAGTCGCTTTGGATCTGGAAGGACAGATACAAAATTAATCGCAAACAATAGAGGAATGAATAAATGATGGTGCATGAGAGAGGGTGGAATTGCACAGATGGGTGCGCGTGTCGGCTGAGGATATGGGTTTAGTGGGAGAAATGACTTCCTGTCCAACAGAAGAGTAGAACGGAGAAACGCTCGACGTAAAGTGGCTTGTGCGAGTGCGCGCGAGAGAGAAATAACAGAGCGCGTGCACACGTACATGTGCCGCATTTAGTCGGAGAGCGTGTTTCCCTTGGGGTAGAAGTGATCAGATTAAAGGATGGTTATTAATTTCTCAAATAGACTTAATTGGAACTTTTAGCAGGACAGCTGGTGGAGTTCTGCCGTGTTTCCTCAAGTGAGAGTTGCGTGCGTGAGCGTTCGATATGCATGCATGAGGTCTTCTGTGCACAGGGATTAGTGCGTGTATGCAGGACCGTACATATGATGGCGCGTGTCTGTGTTATCTGAAACAAGAACCAAATCTGGAAGGAGGTTCGGTTATAAGCCAGAGAAAAGAAAGAGAGAAAACAATAGAGATAGAAGGAGGGATATAAACATCAAACATGAGCACTACACAAGGTGCTGGGTTAGGAGAAGGGGATGAGGGAAGGAAAGGAAACGGAAGAGGAAGGGGAGGAGGAGGAGGAGGGCGGGCGGAGCGAGCTGTGGTTTTTATGTTCATTGTGGTCTTTACCTTTTTGGTCCACTTCTATTCAAGCATCGGAAAAAGAGAGAGAGAAGACAGGGAGAGCAAAAGAAAGAGCGAAAGAGAGAGAGAGAGAGAGAGAGTGAAGATAATGAAAGAAAAACAGGTGCAGGAAAAAAGAGAAAATTGAGATTAAATAAAAGGCTATCCTTTCTCAAATCATGGCATTCTGTCAGTGTGATGTAGGCTCTTTACAGAGAGGATGACTCGAGTGAGTAATGAGAGGGGAGAATGGCCTCAACTGCTTTCGCAAACTTCCGTGAAAGTTTCCCCTTACATTCTTCCTGTCACATGACACACGTACACTTCCCCCAGTCACACAGACCCCGCCCCCACTTCGCTTCCCCTCCATTGCCCCCTCTCCCCTCCATCCATCTGTCTTTCCTCTATCCGCACTTCTGCATCTTCGGGCTGCTGTGAGAGAGAAAATGAGGTATGTTCGAAATGGCATAGTACTCATACTAGCTTTGCAGTATGGAGTATGCACACTGTGCGCAGTATGCAAATTTACACTTGAAGTACCTGGATGCCCTGGTTTTTAGGCCCAAAAAGTTCAATGAACTAGTATGTGAATGCAAATGCTTCTAGTACACAAGTTCTATTTCATTTGCCATGCATCGTGAAATGTCTCAAGCTATAATTCACGACAGCACTGCTACAAGGTTGTAATTGCGAAATTTGTTTAGGCCCAAAATGGTGTGATAGCGATTGACAATTGATGTTTATAGATGCAGTCTTCAGCATCATTTTTAGCGTGCCCACCTCCAACGCTGGAGACCTTGGTTCCAATCCCGCTCGGAGCGGGTCGAGTAGAACTGGTTATATTTGGTGGCGTGACCCGGGTGGGAGTGTGACGGACGTAGGTCAGTAAGAGCTGTGCATGTAAATCTCACCCCCGGCCTCAAGAGGCATGCTAGCGACTGACACTAAAGCCTGCGTCCTTGTTAGCATTCCTTCCTCCAACGCTGAAGACCCCGGTTCGAATCCCACTTGGAGTGGGTCAAGAAGGACTGGTTATATTTGGTGCCGTGACCCGTATGTGAGTGAGGTTTAGGGGGGTGAGTGTAATAGATGTAGGCCAGAAAGAGCTGTGCATGTAAACCTCACTCCCCTGGCCTAAAAAGGCACGCTAGAGGCTACGCAGTTAGCATGCCGACCACTAACGCTGGAGACCCTGGTTCAAATCCCGCTCGGAGCGGGTCGAGTAGAACTGGTTATATTTGGTGCCGTGACCCGGGTGGGAGTGAGGTTTAGGTGGGGGGAGTGTGACGGACATGGGCCAGTAAGAGCTGTGCATGTAAATCACACCCCCGGCCTCAAGAGGCATGCTAGCGACTGACACTAAAGCCTGCGTCGTTGTTAGCATTCCCGCCTCCAACGCTGAAGACCCCGGTTCGAATCCCACTTGGAGTGGGTCAAGTAGGACTGACTGGTTATATTTGGTGCAGTGAAGCGTATGTGGGTGAGGTTTAGGGGGGTGAGTGTAATAGATGTAGGCCAGAAAGAGCTGTGCATGTAAACCTCACTCCCATGGCCTAAAAAGGCACGCTAGAGGCTACGCAGTTAGCATGCCAACCACCAACGCTGGAGACCCTGTTTCGAATCTCAATTGGAGCGGGTTTTTGATCAGACTGTTAAATAATATTTTTTAATAATGAATTATTTTCAAGCTGATCATTATTTGGCACTCATAATATAATCGTGGCAATGATTTAGTGTGTTAAGGTTTGAAATGATCATCGTTGCATACTGCAAGCTGTGTGCATACAGGCCTATGTAGTGTATACTGTGCAGTAAGATATATGCTAGTATGCCATTTTGAACATATTCCAAAGTGCACAGGCGTCTTCTGCAGCTGTAAGGAGGAAAAAAGAGTTAAAAAGACACAGATTGATGCAGTGGTGAAGAAGAGAGAAAGAGAGAGAAGGAAAATGGTTGAAAAGGAATGGGTGATTTCTCTCTGAACCTAAAGGGGCTAGTCCTGGCTCAGCTGGGATCCGGTGAGCGAGCTATTCTTTCTCTCTCATAGCTTGACCACTTATCGCTTCTACTCACTGAATCCATCAAGATCCAGCTGCCAATCACTGATTACGGTCCGTGGGACCATGCGGCTTGGCAGAGCTACATTTCTGAGAACCAGAAACAGGCTGGGAGGAGGAGACAGGCCATTATAGTACGGAAGAAGTTGGAGATGGAGAGAGGAAAAAAATAGATGGAGAAAGACAGGGAAGCAGAACAGAGGAACATTTTGTTTCCACTGTGTGCTGGTAAAAAAAAAAAAAAAAAAAAAAAATACAGGCCAAACAAGTCTGAGGTGGTCAGACTGTTTTTTTTGGAAAATGGTAGATGGTTTGTTGCTGGTAAGAGGTTATCAAGTCTCACAAACCAAGACTTTTGACTATCAGCGTAAATGCTGATACATTTGGCAGCTTATTATGACCTACGGTACAGTCACTGAAAGTTTACAAGCAATTCTGTGTGATCAACATGTATTCCCATTGAAATGACTGGATTTCGCTCACGGAAATGTGCTGTGTTAACAGTAAATGTAACTGCATCTCTATACAGGAAGAAATTGTTTGAACGGCACATCAAGAGATCATTTTTCATGCCAAATAGGGCGGGGTTTATCTGAAATAGTTGGCAGTACTATAATAGACCGTAGAACGAATTTAGCTCAACAGCATTAATCCTACACTTGTGTAGCCAGACTTTTGACAAACAATTTGAGCCTACAACCGCAGCCCTGTTAGCTTGTATCTAATAAACCATGAACCATCTATTTCAGTTTAGATCACATATTGACCATCAATGACCAATTACAAAGCACATTAAACCATCTGATGCTGGTTTTAGAGGAAATCTCCAGCAGTACTTCTCACTTGTGTTTGCACAGAATACAGAGTTACTACACGTTCTTCAGCTATTGCGTTGTTTTTGTGGGCGGAGTGTGTGTCCGTTTGTGTGAAGCGAACAGCATTGGTTTGTATGACAGA